>NC_136695.1:2634838-2915680 GCF_947650265.1 Symphodus melops
GATGGCGGTCGCTATATCCTGGAAAAGTCTTAAACTACCTTTCAGTACATCCACAGGGAGAGAAGTGAAGCTCAGGCCGCCGTTTAGCTTCCCGCCAAATAACTACAACAACCAGATTATTTAAACATGCAAAAAAAAACAACTTCCTGAACCAGCGTCCTCTCCCACTCTGCGACATAAAACTTTTGTTTGTTTTTCATTCCATGACTCTAAGCTGCCCAGGAGAACAGTTAAAGATGGTTTAGGTCAGCCGCCATGTTTGGTCCCCTTGTTTGGGGCATTACAGGGACGAAGGGAGACGAGAGAGAGATTAAGAGTAACATAGGAAAAAGGGATCTATCAGGGACTAGAAGGGTTTACATGTAGGTGACAGATTTACACAACCTACTTTAAGTTAGCTAGATTGCTAATTGGATGTTTAGGAAACAGTGATGTGAATAATCAGCTGCCAGCAAACAAATCTGAATATTCCAACGACTAATATCGCTGTGTTTACATTCCAACATGGCTGCCTTAAGAAACCACTGATTGTGCCGTTTCTTAGTTTCAGTGTTGTTTTTGGAAAAGACGTGTTCACTAAGGTGAGGACGCTTTAGTTTTGCACTGAAAAATAACTTAAAAAGTATTTATTAATAAGAGTGTTAGAAGAACCTGCACAAACCCGTCCAGCTGCTTTTCAAATGAACGAAGGACGGCGAAGGAGAGTCGGAGCAGGAAAGAGCATCTGATTGGTCCTGGAGTCTCCAGTGAACTGCACGCCAGTCGAAGTAAACTAAGCACACATTTTAGAATTTAAAAAATGTTTTTTTGCCCAAGTGCCAGACGTATTAAAATGACAGAGAAATGTCACGACAAAAAAAAAATCCCCTTATCGAAAGCAGCAGAGCAGCTACGATTCTATTTAAATCTAAAATCAGAAGTCGATCATTTAAATTTTTATATCATGTATCAACCTGGTTTCACTTGAGCTGCTAACAAACGTTTATTATCCATCTTAAGATTTTTAGGCAGCAACAACGAATCGCTAAAAATAAATTATTATAAAAAAAAAAAAAGACCAACGTTTTTGGTCATGAATTAGATTTTTGAATCGTTTTACTAATAAAACGTAATTGGCAGCGTTCACGTCACACGCAGACTTCTTAAGCTGTTTTAATGACGTAAGTTCATCGACCTTTCCACGATGTCAGACGAGATGTCAGAGCTGAAACGCCACATGAGAGACTGAATCCTGAGAGGGGGGAATTAGGGCTTCCACATTTGCACAAAACTCTTGAAAAAGTCACTGCCAAGATGACCTTTGACCTTTGAGTCCTAATGAGGTTCTGACAGTCTCTCGTGTAAAGCATCATCTCGTCTGCATATCACATCAGCGAGCGAGACAACCCTAAGCTAACATCAAACTGACATGCTTTTATTTTTGTAGATCCCGTCCGTGGTTAGTATCTCTTTAAAAATAAACTATTTTAAATGTACACTTTTTATGCACTTTTATGGATCTATTTTTCTACTTATTGTTACGGTAGAATTTTAGTCTTTTTACGCACTTTTTCTAACTTTTTCTGTTTTGCACACAAGTCAGAATCACGTCAGCCGTTCAGAAACTCTTTTCTTTGGTGACTTAGAAGACCAAACTTTATTTCTTTACGCGCCAACCAAGTTAATATGCTAGAAACAAAATCATGAATGTCTGATTAAAAAAAAAAAACTTTTTCTTCAAACCTCATATTTCAGACTTTTATGTTGAAACACTCGTAAGATGCTCTTTCCTGCTTCCCAACCAATCAGGCCTTTTTTATTTTGACGCACTGTCTGCTGGTGTTCAGACTGAAGCGTTGACAAGAACACTCGTGATATTTTCTCAAAGAAGGCCGAGTAAGAGCGAGGGTGGAGAGTTAAACACAGGTGCTCTTTGTTTGTTTCTTCTCATCTGAAAGTGTTGTCATTGTTTTTTTTTAAGACTTGAATGTTGAGCATGAATGTTTGTGTTGTTGTATTAATCAATGTATTTGTAAAAATGACAATGAGCCACACTGAATCACAGGACTGTTTTAGTCGTGCTCACTTCTCTGGAGTTGTGCATAAAGCTGCAAAAAAAAGTACAGTCATGTGTAATCAAACAAATGAGACGTCTGTGAAGTCCTTCCTGTAAGTTTCCACTCCTGTGACAAGTAGAGAAATAAACGCTTCCCTGCACTCTGCCATTCATTCAGTGTGTTTACTGTTGTTGTTAGTGTCTGACAGGATATCAGATGAAGAAGGTTTTTGATGTAGACGGACCTCATTAACCGCGTCAGGTAGCGATGGCGGCTGGCAGCGTTTACAGTCAACCAATCAGGCTGCAGGATAAAGTAACCTGCTCACAACACAAATAAGCAGATAACTACAGAATCAGGATCTTACTCAGAAAATCACTTTAATTCTTTTCTCGTGTTTTAAGTTTCAATGGACAGAAGAATTCAGATATTTAGATCCTGTCTTGTTTATTTTCCTTATTTTAAAGTGAAACGTCTTTCGAACATGAAACGATCATCAAACTGAAGACTCAGATTAAAAACCATCAGTTTATCTGAAACACATTTCAGAGCACAGCACGTGTGTTTGAGTTACTTTACAAAATATTTACAGATCATTTTTTTTACGAGGAAAGACGGAGAAACTGACCTGGAGGAAAGTTACCGGGGAATTTTCAGCGTTTTTATAAAAATATGACTGACAGTTTGAATCCTTCTTAAGTTTGAAACAACGTTTTTAAAGGACTTCGTTGAAGTTTGTCCGGCACAAATAAAAAAAATTCTGATTTGATTCTATTTCTGACCAAACTTTGCACCGAGCGGCGTTCCCCACAGTCACCCAGAACAACTTCATCCCACTGATTGATCTATTTCCTCGTCACGTATGGAACCAGCTCAGATGGATTTGGAGGCCGTTGCCACGCAGGGAATGTCGGACCCTGGAGAATCCTTCAGAAGTCCTTTCTGTGGACATTCAGGTTCACATCTTTACACTGACCGGTCCTTTCACCAGACCCTGCTCTTTACGCATCACCGGTGCGTGAATGCTGCAGTCCCGGGCCTCACAAAATCCCGGCACACCTGCGATCCCGAGCATGCCGGTCTGCCCGACTGGACCAGGGAATCCACGGGGACCCAGGGGACCCTCCAAGCCGTTTTTGGGTTCTGCTGGGTGTCCCGGCACACCTGAAGAAGGAAATCAAAGATTAAAGACGAGTCGTTTATAAACCAGAGATAAAACAGCCACATGAAATCCTCGACACTAACAAAGTGATTCATTTATACTGGAGTTTTCTTGGTACCAGAATCTTCAGCTTCGATTTGATACCAGTTTAAAAAATGATTCCCAGCTCTCACATCAGAAAAGATCCATGAAGTCAACATTAGACTGTTAAAGGAGAAATGAGTGATTCAAAATCAGAAGCTAGAAAAGGTTGACGCAGTGATTCTGCTCTCTGAACTTTCTGATGATATTTCTGATGTTTTGAAAGTCGGAGTCAGTTCTCATGAATCGACCTGTTAGAGAAGACGTGTCGTATAATTGAAACTTCTGAACGTGTTGATTGCGTATAAATCGAAGGTCACAAACCTCTGAGGCCTTGAGGTCCGTCAGGTCCTGGCAGACCTGTACCTGGAGCACCTGTGAGGCCTTTGGCTCCTTTTTGACCTGTAGAGGAAAAAAAGGTTTTTGAGCCAAACTAGAAAACAACAGAATAACAATCACACAGTTTAAATCTGTGTGACGACATCGTCCCAGTCTCAGTTTAGCTCTTCCTGTCGTTCTCTTAAGAACAACTCCTCCATAAGAGGACCACTTTTCATCTGCTCTTCCAGGGTTAGGAAAATATCACAGCGACACGGTTGCTGGTTTGAATCCCCGTCTGACAGGAACCTCTCTGTGCATGTGACGAGGTCTGATCTAAATCGACTGTATGTGAATGTGGCTGGTCTCTACTTCTCAGCCCTGTGACTGATTGGTGAACAGTGCAGGATAAGCCCCGCCTCCCGCCCAATGACAGCTGGGATTGGGCTCTGGAAATGTTTAGCATTGTAACACTATGACAGAGTTTTCAATATTTCCCCTTCAGCAGCGTTAGAAGGTGATCTCACCTCTTTTACCCGGCGCTCCTTTCTGTCCCTCCAGTCCTCGGTCACCTTGAGCTCCTCGGGCTCCTTTAGCTCCAGCTTTACCTGCTTTACCCTGACAGGTGGAGGCAAACGTTAGAGCGTCACACACATGGCTGTGTGTCTAAGAACACAGAGTGTCACAGTGTGAACTGTCATCTGATCAAACAAAGCGCTGCGTAAGACGCACGCGTGATGTTTTGAATCATGTAGAAAGTCAGCTGTGCAGCCCTCACCATCACACGCTGCACGACACATGAAGCCACTGATAATTCCCTCCCATTCATTTGTTGACACATAGCGGCGCTTACAAGGAGGCAGCATGACTCCAGTTACAAGGGTCCGTTACCGACAGCAGGCTGAGAGCTCAACTAGCGTACTGCAGCTAGTAGAAGAGCAAACTGCACGAAGCCTCAAAGACTGAAGGAGCTACAGAGAAGCTGTGTAGACTTCTCTGAACACGACAGAAACCATCAGGCAGGACTGAAAACAGACTGCGTCTTATATTCTGGATTTTACCGTAGATATGTGTGAGCATGTTTTATAAAAGAACTTATTAACTTTATGGATGTGAAAGAGCTCTTTGTCGTGTTGACTTTAATTATAAATAATGAGTGTTTAAAAACAGAAGTTTCTTTTTGCAGAAGGAAAACTTATATTTTTGTTACCGGGCAGATTACAGTGTCATGATCTGAGACAAATCTGAATTGTGTCTGTCAGGGAGGTCAGAGGTTGACTTACAGGCTTCCCCGCTGATCCCATCGACCCCGTGGCCCCTGGGGGCCCGATGAGAGTGCGGTTGTTGATGGGGCAGCCCTGGGAGCACTTGGCGCGGATGGAGGAGGCGTACTGGGAGATCTGGGCCGTGACTACACCTTTACAGAGCTGCAGGACCTGCTCGTCAGTCAGACCAGGACCCTGCAGGACAGACGGAGATCAACAGGTGATAAATCACAGAGAGATGACTCTCACACGAATGTTTGAGGTCTCTTCTTAAAGCGTGCAGGCGATCCTTTACTCACAGACGGCCCTGGAACACCTTTAGCTCCCGCTGTGCCTTTAACTCCCAGGTCGCCGCTGGAGCCGCGCTCTCCTCTGGGCCCTGGGAGGCCAGGCGGCCCCACGGGGCCGGAGACGCCGGTACGACCGACTGCACCTTTGGGTCCGCGCTGCAGACAAAGACAGAAGAAGTGAAATGACCAGAAAAGGATGAACAGAGTAACTGTGTATCTATCTGCAGCCACGTGTTCGATAAGCTGCAGCGTTCACACCTGTCTGAATGTGATGAGTCATGTCACACAGCAGCCTCGACCATCAGGCTGTAAATGTGATGAGTCATGTCACACAGCAGCCTCGACCATCAGGCTGTAAATGTGATGAGTCATGTCACACAGCAGCCTCGACCATCAGGCTGTGAATGTGATGAGTCATGTGACACAGCAGCCTCGACCATCAGGCTGTAAATGTGATGAGTCATGTCACACAGCAGCCTCGACCATCAGGCTGTGAATGTGATGAGTCATGTCACACAGCAGCCTCGACCATCAGGCTGTGAATGTGATGAGTCATGTCACACAGCAGCCTCGACCATCAGGCTGTAAATGTGATGAGTCATGTCACACAGCAGCCTCGACCATCAGGCTGTAAATGTGATGAGTCATGTCACACAGCAGCCTCGACCATCAGGCTGTGAATGTGATGAGTCATGTCACACAGCAGCCTCGACCATCAGGCTGTGAATGTGATGAGTCACGTCACACAGCAGCCTCGACCATCAGGCTGTGAATGTGTGAAAGCACTTTGACGCTCAAGTCCATTTACCAGTTATATTAAAAACAGATGTTTACAAAGTTATCGATACCGTATTTTTCCCCCGTTCGGGGTCGGCGGCGTCTGGAGCCGATCCCAGCTCTCATTGTGAGAGGGGCGGAGTTACACCCTGGAGTGATCGCCTGTCAATCACAGGTTCTGACGTGTGGAGACACACTCACATTCACACCTGCAGGTTTAATGTCGAGTCAGCAGGTAAGCTAAGCAGCGTGTGATTGGACTGTGGGAGGAAGCCGGAGAGAAGCCACGCCATAAATGTTTGTATCGCTGCATGGTCGGGAGGCCTGAACGTAACCAATGACAACAGACGAGGGAGGTGTCGAGCTGCAGCTTCTGACCAAGGCTACACAAAAAACCCCTTCAGAGTGCGTTTGACCTTTGACCTTCAGGTCGTCATCTAAGAGCTCCTGTGATGAAAACTAAAAGACCTGTTAGCGAGCAGTTAGCGCTTAGCTTGCCCTGTTTAATTTTGATTTAACAGTAACGGTGACCTTGTGTGTAACGGTGACCTTGTGTGTGTGTGTGTGTGTGTGTGTGTGTGTGTGTGTGTGTGTGTGTGTGTGTGTGTGTTTTGTCCTCTGATGGGACAAGAATCTGAATGAAAAGACATTTTTCACAGTGGCCATGACGCTGGCGTGTTTGCCATCCCTGCTCTCACACACTGTGGTTTGTTTGCTGTTTAATTCATCACATAGACAAACCAGGCGTTAGATGGAGCCGGTTTAAGAGACTCTTTAACCGTGACGTAGGACGGGAACTTTTCTGTGACGTTTGGATGTTGATGTCATAGAAAAAATAAAAAACTGAGTAACCACCTGTCCTTTGTCTCCACCATCTCCAGCACTTCCCTGAAAGGTGGAAAAAGAAAAGAGGAAGAGAAAAACCGATCAGTGATCAAATCAGAGGCAGGTTTTACAAAAAGGAAGTGAAAGGTAAAGTACAGCGTGTTTCATCATCACAGAGTTTCCTTTCAATCACCTTCAGTCCTTTGGCACCTTTAATCCCCTTCTTCCCAGCAACACCCTGCAGAAACAATAAAACGTGATGAAACAGGAACAACATCAGCTGAGTGTGTGTGTGTGTGTGTGTGTGTGTGTGTGTGTGCGTAGGTGTGTGTGTAGGTGTGTGCGTAGGTGTGTAAAGGAAATTATAGTAAACAATAAACCTGAAAAACAGGAACCATTATTCTAAACACAAAGGCAGCAGACGAAGGGAAACTCCGCGTGTCAGTCGACTATATGTGACCACAAAACGGAAAAGAGATAAGAAACACGACGACATCTTTTCATATGAACATGGAGCGCCTTAAATGTGTGAATATGAGTTAATCAACATTAATTAATGTATGAAATTAAAGAAAGGCTGTGCCACTTTTTGATCTGGTAGACGTCGGCCCTGAGCTTCAGAACGCCTCCTCGTTTAAAACAGCCGGCCGTCCCGTCCATGTAAACACAGCTCTGACAACAACACAGCCAGCAGGACTCCAGCTTCTAACTCACTGTAGACAGTCAGGACTCACACACACATTTACACAGGACACACTGGATTTCTGCTCGCCGTGCAAGTAGGTGGACTACAACAACAATGGCGGACTGTTTGGGGGAAAAATGTCGGCTTTCGGCTGTTTCTTGAAATGTTCTGTCCTTGTAGTTCAGGATCACACCTCATCGTCCGGCCATGTTGTTATGTTTACACTTTACTCCCCGGAGGAAGACGAGTGTGCGCACGTGTTGCTTCACCAGCTTCTGGCCTGGCATGTGAACTACAGTGTTGTGGAGCAGTTGACGGTTCAAGCGTGTGATTGCATCATCTTTGAGGTCGTAAAGCGTGCACTTTAACATCTGTCCTCAGACTCTCACCTTCTCGCCGTCAGGTCCCGTCTCACCTTTGGCCCCCTGGAAGAAAAACACAAAGTCAATCACTACAGTTCACAGGAAGTGAAGTTAGACTGTAAGTTGTGTTTTTATCCTCATTAGCTTTAACTCTTTGGGCGCCTGTCTTCAGTATTTACATGAATCAATGATAAGATGAGTTTGTTTGTTTTAATGAAGAGAGTAGCAGCAGTGTACGATCTGTTCTCCTGTGCGCATGAGGCCGCGTTACGTAACATGAAATAATGTTAAATATGTAAATAAACAGACCAGACTGACTGAGTGATTGTACGAATTTCTGTGAATACGTTCAGTGTGGTTACATCTTGTAGAGATGATTTTGCTGTTAGCAGACTACGATTTATTCTGAGAAGATATAACTATATGTGAAGAGAAACACGATATATGAGGTATCATAAAAGTATAATGTTCGGCCTCAGTTGACAGTACAAGGATGAAGTGCTCCTCAAATATAGGTTTGACATTGAAAGAGTAAAGGTCATGTGATTCTCTAGACCATGTATAGAAATATCTAAAGTGGGAAGGAATTTATGACATCTGTTGTGCTGTATATAATGGCTCCACACTGATCATTAAATTATCTATCTCTCAGCCTGCACAGAGTCTCAGTGTTGTCTGTTAGATTAGAACCACGGCCGTGATATGCTGCGTTTATATTATCCAGTCTGTTGATAGATTCAGCTTTAGGGACATTTATATTATTCAACCCATCACTGAGAGATCGAGACCAGACCAAGAAAATAAATCTCACTGAAAAATCTTGTGTGCAACCTCACTTAGACCGTGACATCGGGAAGGCTGCGAAAAAAAAAAAAAAACTAGAAATGAATTTAAGTTATTTGCTGTTGTCGAAACGAGAGGCATTTTCCTCCTAATCACAGGAATGACAAAAAAAAAAGCTGCTCAGTGGTGATCACTCTGAGACAAGGCTTCAGATTTGGGCGAGTGCACTGATTTTGAGTACTCGGAGCCTTTCAGCTGCTGATGTGTGAATTGTTCTGCGAGCGGCGTGTACCCACAGTGGAGCCCTGCAGACCCTTCACTCCCGGTTTTCCCGGTACTCCAGCATCCCCTTGTTCTCCCACGGCTCCCTGTTGACGACACAAACAGGAAGGGACAAATAATTAATGCGATTCATCCACAATAAGGAGACTGACACAGCCTGTCTGGATTCACTGTTTCTTTCAGTAAACAAAAACAAACCGAACGGCAGGAAATAAAGAGACTCTTTAAGAAAACAAAGTCGCTGCTGTAAAGAGGAAGTGACACGTCACCCTGAAAGCTCTAAATGTCCCAGCTTTGTTTTTCAGACACTTTCAGGACTTTTTATAAATGTTTTTGGTTCTTCTGCGGTTCAGCTGTGAACTCGTTCCTCCCTCGATCTCCCGCTCCTGCCGCCACATTCCCAAAGTCTCCTGAGAATGTGTATGAATGGATGAGTTGCTTCTGATCGACACTTTCCACGTCACCGTTAACGCTTCATCGACCAGCATTTATTCATTCATGTTCGTTTGATTTGATAATTTCACTCCAAACCAACTTTCTCAAACTCAACTGCGACAAATCAGAAGTCATCATCAAATCCACGGACAACTTCTCCCCCTCCATGGACGGCTCTACAGCGCTCCCTTCCCCCCCACATCCGTAACCTCGGTGCCATCTTCGACCCGACCCTCTCATTCGAGAAACACGTCACCAGAACCGCCTTCTTCAAACTCCGCCCATCCCTCTCATTTACAGCATTTGGACAAATACCCATCAAACAATTCAGATTGAAGTGTTTGATTGAAGTGTCTATATCCCAAGAACACATCAGACATTTTGGTTGCAGGATCTGGGGATCGAACCCTCAACCTTCTGTTTGAAAGATGACGACTCTACCAACTGAGCCACAGCCATTTAAACTCCTGCAAAACGTCCGTACGAGACCTTCAACACTCTACCAGCCTGCCACCAATCATCACGCCGTCCTCGCAGCGCCCTGTTATTTATTCTTCCTCCAGGTGAGCTGGATGTGCTGTAGGTCAAACAGAGGAGCCGTGTCTGATGTCGTCTTCTTAGCTTGTTTGTTTCTACTGAGGGACTTTCCCGTCTCTTGTTACGTTCTGACTCATGTAACCAAACCGCCACCAAAGAAAATTACCTCGTGGCCATTTCTGCAGAAGTAAATATGTGTCATAAGGAAGAATTAAAAACAAACTCCCACGTTGTTTTGGGCTCTTTTGAAACCACCTTATTGCATCCAACACTAATACCAGAGGTCGTCCTGCAGCATGCCAGGCTGCTCAGCTGGTTTTATAGTCGTGAAAAGAGGAAGTAAACAACAGCTGACATCAAACGGCGTTACAGTGGAGCGTCCGCTTACAGTCGGGAAAAACGCTGAAGATTTCCATGGTATGGAGAATGAAAGGAGAAAACCGCAGGTCTCTTTGTGTTTGGTCGGACTGGGACCGTTTCCTCGCTGATCTCTGTGCTGGTGCTTTGCATTGTGGGAAACAGACGGCGAGGAGGAAGACTGGGCTGATGCAGACAGTGTTTACATGCAGTTCATACTAGCAGCGTAGTTTGTGGTTTCTTAAAGAGGCGGGAGGGTCTCTTCATGTGTTCAGATTAAAATCCGCCTCACATTCTTTACATTTCTTGACGCTCTGTTCTTATTCGAATTTGTCTTTTTGTTATTTTCTCGATGAGGAAATGATGATCTATCGTTTTTCCTTTTGTGCTGGGGGAGTCGTTTAGATTTAATCGAGATCGTAGAAGCTGTGCATGGAGTTTCCTGTTGGTTATTTAAAGATAATATTATTATTATTGTTAGATGTTGGTTTAATAAAAGACAAGCATATGAAGTATCTTTTCACTTTTAACATCCATCCATTTTCTTCTGCTTATCCCAGTAAGTTTTCCACTCGGAGGTCCCGAGGCGTTCCCAGTCCAGATGGGATACCCCGGGGTCTCCTCCCAGTTGGATGTGCACAAACAGCTGCCCAAACCATCTGACCTGGCCCCTTTAATGTCCGAGCTCCTCTTCCTCTCTCTGAGCTCAACAGAGGAAGCTCATTTCAGCCTCTTGAATCTTATTCTTTCGCTCACTTCTTACAGCTCGTGACCCCAGCAGAGGGTTAGACCGAAGATCAGCTGGTAAATCTTTTATTTACGTTACGTTGATGTCACTTTTAAGGGTAAAAATAACTTGCCTTTCATTTCTTTGCAGGTTCATTTGGTTTACAGACGAGTGGATTTAGATTTCATGTTTCTTCTTTTACTTTGAAAGATCAGAAGAAGCTTCCTCTCTGCGCTCTCTCTCTCTCACATACCGTCCTCTCTTAACCCAAATTTGGATTTTCACGTTTCCTTTAATTTTATGTGGACTCAGGACGTCTCTGGGCGGGGGAGCTGATGCGTTTCCTTCAGCCAATGACAGCGCAGCAGGTGAGTTCAGGAGTGGAAACAATCCAGTGACTGGATGCGATTCAAACCGGCGACAAAAAAAGAGAACCTATAATCAGAGGTGAGGTGAAACAGCAGGTGGATATCGTTGGTTCTGTTCTGTGTGAGTCTTCACCCGTAGACCTGGATTTGGTCAGCTTCCTGTTGGACACGTTAGCTTGTGCTAACGCGCGGTAGCTTGCAGTAAACCGCATCCTGCAGTTAGCCCACGAGGACGGGCCCAGTTTGAATGCTGCGTTTACAAGATGCAAAAACAAATGCTCTCTAAACGCAAACACAAGTTAAAGATGGATCCTTACAAGCTCTTTTCAGCTGAACGCTGAATGACATCACCAGAGTTTGAATCAGTCTTTCTAGTTTCTCAGGAATAAAACATGCGAGTTCTGCGTTTTTTGTTCCCATCAGAACAGGATCTATTTATTCCAAACGCTTCCTTTTTCCTCTCATCCAGACAAATCTTCTTTCATCTTGATGTTTCTCTTCCTCCCACACTCAGAGTGAAAGTTCCTTACGACATTCATGAGCTAAATCAGGACGAGTCAGTCAAAAGGAAGGAGGTAAAGATGTCCTGTTCTAAACAGACGGCGCCACCCTGCCGCTGAGTTTCATTTGCACACTGACTCAGAGAGTTTAAGTTGCTTCGAAGGAAACTTAGTTGAGTGTCATATAAACATCCACTTCAAAATAACAGGATGTTTTTATTTAACCTCTTGACTCACCACGGCGCCCGCTCTGCCACGACGTCCTCTCACGCCACGGTCGCCCTTACTGCCCTGCAGGAGGAAAACAGACGTTCAGCTGATCATTTCCACCCGGTCCTGCATCTCTCAGGGTCACAGTGACTGCAGCCTTGTTCACACCTGCACAAAACTCCTGAAGAACTCGAATCAACATCAGCTAGACCGGATCAGCGGAGCCAGTGAGGGAGCACAGCGCCTTCGTGTGTGTGTGTGTGCATGTCTGACTGTGTGTGTGTGTGTATGTGGAGCTCCTGCCTTGCCGTGCTCTTTTGCGCTTCAGCTGCCTCACATGGCAATGTGAACTCACAGACTGTGAATTTCACAGCGTTGTAGATTTAATACGACTGTCTTAAAACGTGATGACAAAAAAGCTTCGTTACATCATAAAGATGCGTTTCTCTGTGGTTATGAGGAAAAACATTCACGACCTCTAAGTTTACAAGGACATGGTTTTCATCGATTGAAGAACACAGGTGGCAAAAAATGTGTCATGAATCAGGTTTTTTTCGTGTGAAGTTCCTTAAAAAGATTTTCCTGAATGAGGTCTGAGGACTCTAACAGGACCTGCTGTCCCGTTCTGCAGCCGCCTGCATGGACTCCAATCATTATAGTCACCATAAATCAAAACCATCAAAACCAGTCCTGGTACATGACACCAAGGCTGGGTCTCATTGTCCCACCCACTGAGTTATCTTGTGACATAAAGTGACTCACAATAAGAGACAGGGTGTGTTCATTTAGGTCTAATATATGAAAGCATTCTTCAGTCATGATTATCTGTCCGTATCGTGTTCGGAGATAAACGTTGTGGGAAACTGTATCCTTATCAGAGCTGCAGTATCATGTCTAACGACTCATATAAAATCCCCCTGGTTGAATCACAGCTCCCAAACAATACACTACTGTAAGCAAGCTTCAGATGCTTCAGCAACTCAAACACGAACAGAGAACAAAAGGACAAGTATAAGTGAACAGGTTCTTAGTGAGAGCAGAACTGACGGCTTTTTGTTGCTTCCTGTGAAATGTGGGGGGTCAAACCGAAGGAAATCTCTTTATTAAATAAAAACACATTCTGCTAAATGAGCTTTGACATTAATACATGTCCGTAGTCTGTCGACAAACTAGGCATGAAACAATTCTCAATAACATATTCAACCGTCCTGTACAGCGTCCACGGTTCAATACTGACTTGTGGTTTTTTTTACGGTTTGGAGTTTAATTGGTTTCTTTGCATTTCTTTCTAAATTGTTTCTGCCTGTGTGTGTGTGTGTGTGTGTGTGTGTGTGTGTGTGTGTGTGTGTGTGTGTGTGTGTGTGTGTGTGTGTGTGTGTGTGTGTGTGTGTGTGCCTGCAAGTCAACGTGCAGGGATGAGGAAACCCTGCCAAGTGAGTTAATAGCCAATTACCAGGTGTGAGAGCACAGCTGGAGAGCTAAATAATATCTCCATCAGTGTTGATGCAGTTGTGTTCGTTACCTTGGGGCCAAACTGTCCGGGGTCTCCTATCACACCTGGGACTCCTATGGGACCCTGTGGGGGGGAAAATCCAAACACACACAGAGGGAACAAAAGGTATTTTAACAACTACAGGGGAGGTATTTGAGTCGTATTGTGTATAAACTCACATCTTCTCCGGGGTCACCGTCACTGCCGGGCATGCCATCCTGACCTGGAGCGCCCTGAGAGACAAAAGAAGAAGAAGAAAAAAGGAAGAGTAAGACGAAACCTGAGTCAACTGACATATACTGTGTTTGCCTGGATGATGTTACAACTCCAGTTTCCCTAAAGTAAGCTTCCTCTTACAAGGACAGTTTTCACACATTCTCCTGACCTGGCTGAGTCTGAATGGAGTCCGATTGTTTGTTCCACCACCAGCAAGAACTATTTCACTCCATGACATTTTAAAATACGTGAACAACAAATACGTCGCACATATTTTGTGTAATATTGCCAGAAATGTTCTCTTCTTAAATGGTTATTTTATTGGGTTTAAGTCCCCTGACAGCAGGAGTACTGCTGTTAACTAACTTTCTACTTCTACCTAACTTTAACTCTGTGAGGCTGCGTGACGGACAGACAGGAGGAGACAGGGAGAGGATCAGAAGTGAACTGCTAACACCTTTAATTTAACCCTGTCACCTGCAGCAGAACCATAATTAACAGCTTACTTTAGATGAATGAAAGGAACTTTCACTTTTGCTTGAATGGCTTGGTTACACTTTTGCTTGCTTTATAACACCCTGCCCCCCCCTGCTGTGGTCGTGGCTGCAGTTTTACTTTCATTTCAAACCCTCATGTGGTTAATAGATGATATGCTGTGTACAGTCAAAGTCTGAGAGCTGAAGTTACACGTACTTTTAGGAACTTTTTGAGACTTAACCAGTCGAGTCATGTGACAAGCGCCTGAGTAATTTTATTAACTTTCACTCACTAACTGATCCTTCACTAAGTTTCTGTTTTACTCTGACTACCCAGACAGGCGGCGCCAACGTGTCTTCTTTCTAAATAAGGTCATGTAAAACAACCCCTCTCAGTAGTTTTGGGATTAATTGTTCATGGAGTGAAACTGCTTGATGTTCAAGATAATGTGAGAGTTAACTCCTTAGAAAATAACTCCTTATAAATCATTTCCTCATTTTCAAAATGCCTCAAGAAGTGAAACATTTCCTCATCTTCCCCCTGGGAAAGTTAAAGGTTACAAAATGTCAACATACTGATGTGCTTTAGAAATTGACTCATATTAGATTGTCTTTTTTAATGCAGTATTCCCACTAAATCATAAACACTGAAGTCATGTTTGGATGTGTGAGAGGATTCAGGAAATGACTTTAAATAGACTGAATCAATCATATAAAATAACAAACAGCATCTCAGATGAGAGATTACGACTTTGCTTTTCTACATTTTGAAACCTAAATTCAGTGAACTTATCTGACATTGAGTCTGTCGGTCGATATCACAGCCTTCTGTTGAATGTTTACACAAACTTTGACTCATTTGTTGAGTATGTAAACAGCAACCCTGGAAACTTTAGAAAACTTTATTTTGCATCAGAGTGAGATTTGATTCTCGCGGTTTCACACGATGAGGAAAAACAAGGATGGCGTACGATCGAGGTCAAACAGCCTGATGGAATAACAGCTTGTTATCCCAAAGGCTTGTGATGACGCGGCGGCCTGAGGGAATCAGCTTGAGGACAGCGCGTGGAGACGTTGGGGGACCTGCCTCTAAAGTTTCTCTCCTGGACTCCAACTTTACGATTGTTTCTGTGCTCCTGACTCTGCAGGAGTTTAACTGTAATTTGAAATGTTTAGTTTTTTTGTTTTACTGAAAGATTGAACATTTTTAGGTAATTCACAATAACGTTTAAATGACTTGTTAAAGAGGAGAGGTTTGCTGCCTGAGCTCTCTGGGTGAGTGTGAGCGCCTCGTGTACAGAAGCTTTAGTCTTTAAGCGGATGGCACCGGTTCAAATCTGACCACATGTCGTCTCTCTCTCTCTCTCTCTCTCTGCCTCTAAATAAGGGCATGAAAGCACATAAATAAATCTAAATAGAAGATGCAAAATATATAATATATCAGCCATATTGGTACATTTATCATGTTTGTTCACATTAATCAGAGTTAAATCTCCCATGTTTGTGGAGCTTCACGTAAAAGTCCAGTGGAGTTTTTTTTGAAGTGAAGTAAATCTCATTTTTACTCGTCTGAATTTTTCTTAAAATGAATTTCAGACAAAACAACACAATGAATTCAGCGATATGTAAAATCCAGCTGTCGGGCTTTCCCCCCTTTAGTGAGACCACGCTGACTGCTAAGACCTGCACCGTCTAAAGTCCCTTTGTGAACTGAAATGTAACAGATTACTTTTTTTGGATCCAGATCTGAGTGGATGAAGAGCTGGTTGTTCACTGCTCGACAGTTCTTCATCACTGTGTGACTCCTGTCTGAAAGTCTTTACAGTCAGAACAAAGTGCACGCCGTCATGTCAGAGACACATCATACTGTTCTCCTCTTATCTCCCACCGCTCAACCAGTCCAGCTGTCTCACGTCTTCAGGGGTCAGACTGATGTTTTTGAACTGGGAGGAGCGAACGCCAGCGTGCTTCATGGAGGAGTCGTGGCTGGTGGAGGACCGTCACCAGCGTCATGTGGAGAGAGCAAAGACACGCTGATAGAGGTCTCAGCGGGCACGGGGCGGAGGTCATGAGGTCATCACTTCTGATTTCATGATTATAATGTGCAGGGTCCTTCGGGGTCCAGTTTTTAAAACAGGTGTGTCAAATATCAGAGAGAGAGAGAGAGAGAGAGAGAGAGAGAGAGAGAGAGAGAGAGAGAGAGAGAGAGAGAGAGAGAGAGAGAGAGAGAGAGAGAGAGAGAGAGAGAGAGAGAGAGACAGAGAGAGAGAGAGGGAGAGGGAGAGGGAGAGAGAGAGCGAGCGAGCGAGAGAGGAAGAGAGCGAGCGAGCCATTGTTCGTGGAGCACTGACCCCTTCGCTCCTCCACAATCTTTGCCGTCTTAAACTCATGTAGTTTAATGACTTTGTACCCTGAGACATCACGTACCCCCCCACAGACCACATGACCTCTGCAGTGACTCAGCCTGTGACTCTCTAGCTGCTGATTATCACACTGTGTCACATTGTGTCACACTCACACAGTTTCACATGTTGTTTATAATTCTTTCTTCCTTATTTGCTGCTCAGGTGTTTTTGTTGTCACATGTTCTTGTGACTCACAACAAGTATTATTAAGAATTACTTTTAACTCACTTAATTAATCATGTGATGAAAATGTTGATGAATGAATGTTTTATATACAATCTATTCTCAGAGGTAAATAAAACCATTTTACTTTACTAAGCTTGTCAGGATTTTCCATACATTTCAAAACATGTCTGACATGTCAATGATCAGAAGCATCAAAAAAAGATCCGAAGCTTTAGAGAAACTTCAGCTCGTTGCAGTGAGAAAGAGAGAGAGACGTGTCAACATTGAACCAATATATGTTGGGCTGTTAATATTTTGAGAGGAGCAGTATGTAACTAATCATCAGAGAGACCAGTGAATGGAAGGTTGTAATTGGTCCAATGAGGTGTCAGTTGAAAGGTCAGAGTGCGGGGGTCACTTCTGTGTACAGCTTACAGTTTTACTCAATTATTGCACTTTTCTGGATTTTGTATTTCAGGCAGCGTTTTTTTTACATTAACAACACGTCACTTTATGGATCACATTTTTGATTTACTTTGAAGTTGGAGCGACCCGGCAGCAAAATTCCCTTACAGATGACCACGTCTTCTTATCTTCACACAGCTATCGGTGGTGCTTCATGAGGGGGGGTTTAACTATATGATGTGTGGGAGGTATTCAGGAACTAAAAGTTCACATCTCACAGACTCTCACTTTTACACCCACTCATGCGAGGAGGAACAAACCCACGTTGACCTTTCAGTGATATTTAACAGTGAAGTGTTTGTACCTTTGGTCCAGTGGGTCCGAAGGGTCCCGTCTGTCCAGGGTAACCCTGAAGAGGAAAAACAGAAAAGACTGTCGCTCATATAATCACTGAAACACATCTGTAACATGAGGAGGTAATAAATAAACCTAAAAGGACTGAAATATGTCAATCAGAGGACTCGTGTCACATTAATCTGAGAGCAGCTCTTCAAATGCAGAACCAGTGCTGTGGTTTAAAATGTGCCAGCCCTCAGGGGCCCCGACTGGTCAGGGGCCCCATGCAGATTGCTGCCCTGCCTCTGTAGAGAATGCACAGAGCAGAAATGCAGCGGGGGAAATCACTGCTCTTCGGTTAAATCTTAAAACGTGTCCTGCAGAGATCCAAAGTCTGAGGATGAAACTGAACACGCTTCCTAAAGGAAGGATCACCTGCATGTGAGTGTGTGTGTGTGTGTGTGTTATGAAACACACACACACTCACAGATGTGTTGGAGGACAGTGGTTCACCCTCAGCAGAAATTCAAACTCAGAATAATATTTTCCAGATTCCCATCATGATCGATAAAAACGACTGAGGGTCTTTCTTACAGTGTATCCTCGGTCGCCGACGTCACCGGGGAAGCCCGGAGCTCCGATCTGACCCTGCAGAGGAAGAGGAGACGGGTCATCAAGCGTTTCATCAGCCTCTAGTGGTGATTAGAAGGAAGTGCAACTCGACTCATCAGAGCAGATTCACTGTGACAGGAAGGAAAGCTGTCTGATCTGATTCTCTTTTTGAACCCTGACCAGGGGTTTTTGTCGTCCATACCTTCTGTCCGTCTCGTCCCTGAGGACCCTCCTTCCCCTCGTCACCGCGAGACCCCTGAGCAGGAAGAACACAGCAGAGACAGAAATGAAGGAAACACACCCGACCGATAATCCCTCATTTCTCCCAGTTAAATTCACAATTTAAAATAACAACTTTTCAGATTTTAATCTGCATTCACATAAAGTGTTGTTTAAAAAGAACAGGTGGTCGTGGGATTCTACTGACCTTGATACCTTTCCCTCCCTTTGGTCCAGGAGGTCCAGCATCACCACCCCGACCCTGAATGACAAATGACAGAAAATAACTGAGAACCACTGAGTTAGGGAGTGATGTGAGAGCCGGGCACTGATTCCAACGTTTCCATCACAGACTGTAAATATTACTGTACGAAGCCTGAATCATCTTAAACTGAGAAGTTCTCATCACTTGAAGCTTTTGGTGTCAGATTGAAAAATGTTATCGTGGCTGTTGCCGGGTAAAACCCTAAAATCACCACCCGTCTCTTTAACAGCGTCACCTGTTTGTTGTTGAGCTGTAGGAGAGTAAACATGGCCGCTGGGCTCTAAATGAAAGCAGCAGGTGACGGAGGAGGAGGCGATGAAGTCTGGGTGATTTCCAAACGTATAGATAAATAATTAAACAGTTAAATGACACCTGGATGTTTCCACCGGTCTGCAGGGAGAATCTCTGATTTCTGCTGCTCTCAGCTCTCTTTACCTGCTGCTTCATTTCTGGGATTCAGATGCAGCTAAATAATGAAAATCTGACTCTGTTTGTGATGTTAAAGGGACAATGTGCAACTTTTATGTGCAATGTGCAACTATGACCTGCAGACTGCAGATGTAAACTAGCTCTGAGCTAACTCTGGTGCAATTCATCAAATGGCAACATTTATGTTTTTATATTGTAAAAAAAATTGCATCCAGGAGAGGTCGCCTTTGAGCACCAGCAGGAAACAACTGGAGCTGCACAGTTAATGTTAGCGCTCTTTCGTTAGCTCGTAGCTCATCTTCAGGCTGTATCTCAGTTTGCAGTAAAGTTTAGATATCATTAAATCAGAGTGTTTGATTCCTTACAGTCTCACCACGAGCTCCCACTCCTCCTCGGGGTCCTTCCATGCCGATGTCACCCTGCGGACGAGACGAGAGGTCAGACTGTAGTCACACTGAAACAGCTGCAGTTTATTCCTGACGCTGGTCAAAAAGAAAAAACACAAAACAAGTGAAAGGAAACTAAAGGAACATTTATTTGGGGATGCCGGCAGCCTCGTGGTTAGTGCGGCTCCCGATGTACAGAGGCTTCAGTCCTCGAGAGCGGACGGCACGGGTTCAAATCCGACCTGTGGCTCCCTGCCTGCATATCATTCTCTCTCTCTGATTACAGACTCCATCCACCGTCATGTCTCGAACTGAAGACATAAAAAACTACATTTCCCCTCTTTCTTCCCTTTTGATCTTCTTCTTATGTCGTTTCTTTTCTTCGCTGTGTTTTTGGATTAACTCGGGACGGTGTGATTTAATAAAAATGATTTCTCATTGTTTCAAACTTTAGTGAAGTTACGGTTAGTTGTTGATGTAACGTGATTCACTTGAAGGCAGGACTTTAATGTTGGTTTCTTAGTGAAGGTCTTTGCACAGTGAAGAGTCTTTCAGGTCGGACGCGGCGCTCGATACACGTTGATGTTGACCGAAACAACAGCCTGGAAAGTGATGACTTTTTTTGGATGCACATTAAGTTTGTATCCGTCCACTTTTCAGTAAAGCTCTGATCTTTCCTCTGCTGAGGAGGAGACGAGCAGCGAGGACGAAGACGGTGTGTGTTCATGAGATCGTTCAGGCTCATCCAGAAGCTGCAGCGATGTAACAAACACTTCACACTTCTGCAGCTGCTGCTTGTCAAACCAGAGACTTCTCTCCGATGTCCTAATGTGTCTGTAAACGCTGTTAGCTTAGAAGCACACAGAAGTCAAACAATCCTGCTTAAATGTAACATGTTCCAAAAAGATAACGACGGAGACCGTATGGAAACGTGACTTCTTTAATGCTGTTTACCTTCAGACCCAGCACTCCCTGCTCTCCTGGGTCTCCTGGAAGTCCTGGTTCTCCCTTTAAATGACAAACAAAAACATGTCATCATCACATCACGTTATAAACCAGATCACTACGAACAGTTCATCGTCTCGTTACTTAACGTCCCGACTCTGGAATCTAGAAGTTACAGAATCCTTAAAGTGATTTTTTCATTTTTTCAGCAGAGCTGCCGGCGGCGACGATCTGTCCGTGTTTCTGCGTTGAACTTACCATCGCTCCGGAGAAACCAGAAGCTCCATCGTCTCCTTCGAGCCCGGGGTCGCCCTGCAGGACGACGGATCAGGTCACAAACAAAACAAGAAAACCAGCAGGGACTGAACACGTGAAATCTAACGGCACAGCGACGACAGTTTTCTCTTTCAGAAACAAAAACTTTGTGCCGTACGTATCCTGCTTTTTATTACTTTGGCTGTTTCTTGATCATTTCAACGATTTATGTGTTTAAAGATTATTCAGACTGTTCAGAAAAGAATCAGCTGATCTCATATCTGCAGAAACGATGTGACTACATATCACACTGTATTAGGGAGGCAGCCATGCATCAGTCCAACATCTGTATGTTTGTTGTGTTAAATCAGCTGAACGCCGACATGTCGGTCACCTGACTGCTGATCCAGAGAAGAGAGTTTCTATTGGACAGATGAAGTCAGCTGATGAACAAACGAGTCATGAAACAAACATCTGTATTGTCCCTAATTTTCCAGTCGGTGAAACTCTACATTTTATTTCACTGAGCGGAAATGTTTCCAAAATCTGAGATTTGGTTTCATAAACATTTTTGAAAAAAGGTCTGTTTTTACTTTTGCTTTCATTTCCGTGTTTCGCTCAAACTTCCTCAGTAAGGATTCATCATCCAGTTTCACTTTGTGTATTTACTGTCACCTGCTGTGAGTGGTGTTCACTCCTAATCAGTCTCCAGACCACCTGTTTGAAGGTCCCGGTCTGGGCCGACTCTGGATTTGAACTCAACAGTGACGGGCTGTTTTTCCACATCATGGCTGTGATTATTATATATTATTATTATATATTATAACACATGACAGGAATAAGAAGGCTGAAACTGTTTCTGATGAGCTACTTTAACGCTCTCTGGACTTTACATGCTCTCTGAGTACATTTATAAACACTGTGAGACTGTTTCTCATGGTCGACTGCACAGCTCCTGCATGGCACCTTTTTTACATTTTTAAACTATTTTATGTAACAATAATTTGCTTCTTATATTTTATTATTTAAGTTCTTGTTCTGGTTTATGGCCTTGTTAAAAGTTTTTGCACCAAGATGAATTCCTCGTCTGTGTAAATGTACTTGAAATAAAACCTGATTCTGATTCTTAAATGATGATATTATTTCAGCCCGGTGAGGAACAAAGCCTTCTTCGTGTCTCGTCTGAGTGAGCGGTGTGCAGCCTGCACGCTGCATGATGGTCTTTTAGAGATAGTTCCGGTCTTGGTCTGGGTCTGGTTTCGGGTACCTCTTGGTCTCGGTTAATGTGGTCTATCTTTAAGTGCATGTTAATCTATCAGCAGGGAGGTGGAGGGGATTTGACTCACCACAGGTCCCGTGTCTCCTCCTCTTCCTCGGACTCCTTTGGTTCCTTTATAACCCTAAAAATGAAACGTGCAGCAGAAACTCAGCGTTTCTGTTTATTCAGAAACAAACAGTAATGATGTTTTAATCTCTCACCTCTCTGCCCTGAGCTCCTGGCTCGCCAGTCTTACCCTGCAGACCTCTGGATCCCTGACAAGAAGCAGGAACAGAATCAGTCAGTCACGTCAGGAATCAAGACGACTGTGTGCATGAACTGTTTGATTCTTAACACTTCTGTCTATCAGCCAGGCTCTGATTCAAGTCCGTGCATGAAATGATCCTCTCTTTATTTTCATTTTTCAGTATTTAAGCATGAAAAATGTGAATTTAGAGCAGATAGAAATGATTCAGCTGTGTTCAAACTTAAGATATCAAGAAATAGACTCAATAATTAGGATGGCCTATCTTTGAAGTTTTACAGTAAGCTGAAACTAAAATCTTCACCATGTTAAAACAATGAGTGGACGAGTTGATACATAAACATCGATGATGAGTCTGCCATGAAATTAACCACCAAAGGTTTTGATGACAGACGTCAGGAAACTTCTGATTTGTTTTGAAGGAGGATTTAAGTTTCCAAACATCAACTGAAGGACTTTATGTGCTTTGGTGTTGGTGATGTTTCAAAGGTTTGAGTGTTAACAGGTGAGTAACAGCGCCTCCATCAGGCCCGTCATTGACACCTTTTAAGCTCTTTTTTTCTTGTTCACAACTTCAGGAAAACACAATGAATAAAAGAGCTGTTATCCCAGATCGTAGAGCTGCTGTATCAGCAGGTCAGTCAGCTGCTTTCTGTGCCGAGAATGAAGCGAAGGATAAAATGAGTTCTTACCTTTGGTCCTGCGAAGCCAGCGAAGCCGGGCTCCCCGGGCTCACAGTCGCACTCTGTCGGCGCCTCCTCCAGGCCTGCATTGAGCCCAGACTCCTCAGAGAAGTCCGTGTCTGGAGGATACTCGTACGGGACCTGAAACACAACATTATTACATCATTAAAGAGTGCGTCTTTAGATTATTATTAGTGTTATCTTCTGCCCACTTTCTCCCCATTTAAACACAGTAAGTGTTCATTCATCCTTTCAGAATCAGAGCAGGGACGCACTCGGCCCAGTCGTGCTGTACCGTGCTGAGGTGCGATTGTCTCCCCTCCCACATGGAGGCCCCTTTACGTGATCATGAAGCGTGCTGAGTTTAAAAGACAAACAGATCTGTGTGGTCGAGTCTGCGCCCGCACATCCGAGAACAACACAGAGAACATGACGGCTGATTTCCTGACTCTGTGACTTATTTTGAATCATGTTTTCTGGATTTCTGGGATTTCTGGATAATGGAGACGGAGATCGATTATCCTTCATGTGAACGTTGTGTTCTCGTTCTCGTGCGTGAGCTGTACCGTGTCGAAGCGAGCTAGAGCTGAGAAAGTGTCAGCACCCGAGCACTCACACTATTCAAACAAACTGGACTTTAGGGGTCAAGGGTGCTTTGGCAGGATAGTGTGAGTGCGCCCTAAAAAGTCTGCAGGGACCCAAAAAAGCTCCCTACCGGTTTGTTCCAAGCCTTTCTATGTGTTGAGTGTACGCCTGGCGGTCTCACCTGCATGGTCTCCGTGTCCTCCTTGGCGTAGTGGGACTCAGTGGTGGTGGCGTAGGGGAAGGCGTCCTCAGTGATCATGGTGACCTGAGTGGGGGCGGGGCCATAAGGGTCGTAGTCTCCCTCCTCGGGCCTCTGGTCGTCGTCGTCGTAGCTGCGAGTCGACTCAGGTGGATACTCTGATTACACAACAAGAAGACTCAACGGTTCATGTTTACGGCGAGGTTTTTGGCGACAACGCACGCTGCTGGTCAGATATGAGCAGGACATAAAGAGAGACGGTCTCTGTGCTCACCCGGCGGAGGAGACGCCAAGTTGTCATACCGGTCCAGCAGGGAGCCTTCATAGGTGTGCTCCTCACCTGGACAGACACATGTCAAACACAGAGCGTCACGCTGGATCACTTCAGATGTGAGCGACTCATTGGTCCAGGGGTCTGATCCTCGTGTCCAATCACAGAGGAGGAGCCTTTACCTGACCCACTTCTGTAACTCCAACGTGGAGTGAAAGAAACCAGAATCCGTCCACATAGAACTGCAGTGAATCAGCATGCAGATTGTGTGTTTTACGCTGCGCTTCATTTCATCTTGGAAGTCGGAAATTTGGAGTTTCCTCCCTGACGTCAGAACTCCAACTGGGAAACTGAAATCTGCACAGAAGTTTAATCTGTAGCTTAAAGTGTCTATCAGCGACGCAGTCTTGTTTTTGTGTGTTTAAATCAATCACACTGATAGAATAGTGAAACTTCCATCTGTAAACATGAGGTCATGTGTTGTTATCGTCTGGTCTTAAATAATAAAACAAAGATCCTGGACTCCTGGAGGCGTCCATGTTGATTTTCCAAATATTAATACATTTAAAATCTGGTTTGATGTCATTCCCAAATCTAACATCCGACTTCAGAGGGAAACAAATGTATAGAATATATATATATATATATATATATATATATATATATATATATATATATATATATATATATATATATATATATATAAATATATATATATATATATATATATAAATATATAAATATATATATATATATATTTATGTATATATACATTTATATTTATATAAATAAAAAAATATATCCTGACTGCAACAGGAACAAAAGTTTAATACGCTGTTGTTTTTATTTGAGAAATCTAAAATCATTCTTTTGATTTTATCTCGCTCAGAAAAAAGACAGGATTTATTTCTGTTTGTATGTAACAGATACTGTTGGTTTTTTTGTATATATTTCATTTTATTTTGGGTCAAATAACTTGTTAAAAGTTGATACTGGTGTAATAACCTTCTTCTACAAACGGGGGGCAGAGTCACATCTCAGAGAAACAAACCGAAGAAGAAGAAACAATCAGGAGTAGATGCTGTAAGTTTTTGTCTGTTCGTTGCTTGTTGTCTTTTGGTGCCACACTAACATAAATCCAAAGTGATGCAGGGTGGAGCAGCTCTGACCTGAGTGGGATCCTGAATACTCCTCCTGGCAGACAGAGAAGACGACACACAGCGTGAGCAGCAGCAGCAGCAGCCTGGAGAGGAGCGACGTCTGCAGGAGGATAAAAACACATGAAGCTGAGAGTCAGCTGTCAGCAGGAGGAGCATCGTGAGTGGCTGATGGTTATTTGTCCAGATGATGGGGATAATATGTGATGAGAATCTGACTGAGAGACTCAAACCAACTTTAAGCAGGAGTTTGGTTTGGTTAGCTTTGGCGCCCACAGAAGGATCCTGAGTGTAACTGCACCGTCGTCTCTGCATCACACGCAGCGTGGATTTGTTGACAGGTAGAGAGGCGGTGATGTTAGAACCAAAGAAGAACCGTGGAGGTTCATAAATGTTACCAGATGGAACGTTAAAGGGATACTTCATCCATTTACATGAAGCTGTGTATCATTACAAACATGGTAGTAGAGTTGAATGGTCGTGAATCCAACCCTCATTTTGCCCTGAGACGAGAAAAGTATAATTTTAACATATTGCGTCACGTAAAGAAAACTTTCAGGCAAAGAAAAACATGTTTTTCTCGTCTTAATGCAAATGGGTGAAGTATCCCTTTAACACGACTCTGCGAGCGTCTACAGCTCGTGGCAGAGACGGCTTTTAT
The DNA here is from genome assembly GCF_947650265.1 of Symphodus melops. Taxonomy (NCBI): domain Eukaryota; kingdom Metazoa; phylum Chordata; class Actinopteri; order Labriformes; family Labridae; genus Symphodus; species Symphodus melops. Next base: position 2,660,524 of record NC_136695.1, read on the forward strand.
GGTAACATGGATTTATTTATTTATTTGTATCAAACCTGAGACTGGACCCGGGTCAGACGGCTTTCAGCAGCCAGTTAAGCTGCTAAACATGAGACACTGACAGCGATAAAGCTGCCCGTTATGTCTCGATCTGTTCTGAATAAAACCTGCAGGGATACAAACTCAGCTTCGCAGGAGACGATCAGGACGATCTGTGGACATGAGAGAGACGATATCCTGCCTGAGGAAAGTGGATGTGCTCCTAGACTGAATCATGCTTTATAGAAACTCTATGGGATGCTTCTGTTGAGTCTGGTCCTTGAAGAAAGCTACGTATGAACAGCTTTTACTAAAGGGTGTCAGACGGCTCAGTAATCACAAACTGAGCCGGTCAGTGACTAAAAGAAACTTTGATTGGACGAGGCTACAGGGCCATCCATCAACGTCTGGGACCTTTAATCACTTTAGATGCAAAAACCTTAAAAACAATAGGGCCCAGGTTTAAATAAACCTTTTAATTCACAGGTTAAATATAGTCAAGGTTTCCTTTTTTAGGTGAATTGGCACAAAAAGCCTCACTGAAGGATTTCTCGACCTCAGGTTCGGGTCTGCAGTGACAAACTGGACGAGAGTTTGACCACACTTATAATCGAGAACCATCTTGAGCTCCTCCAGGACTCTGAGCTGCTGTTTGGCTGAGAATGAAACAGACCGAGAGGTCGTTTTTTTTTTTTGTTGTTCTCAGACTCCTCTGACATTCCTGAAGTTTCACGAAGGAGAAAAAAAAAAAAAAAAGCTGGACATCTAACGTGAGCTGGAGGAGCTGCACGCTGGAGTTTAAGAAGAAGTCATTAAAAACTTCAGACTCCTGGTGTCACTTCTGATCCCTCCGTGAGACTCGTCTAATCAAGTGTTGAAGGGAAAGATTTAAAATGTAACCTTCACTTCATCTTAACAAATCTCCAACCTATCCCCCCGCTCTATGTAAGGACCACTTTGTGTATTATTTGTCTCAGATAAGAGAGGAGGCGGGCGTCGTGTTTGTTGACAGGAGGGAACTGTCAACTCCACATAAAGCATTTAGTCCTTTCTGCTCATCATGCAGGAGAAGCTGAAGCTGTAAACACAGACGTCTGCGTGCAGAGATGTTCACCGTGTCATCTAAACGCCGTGTACAGGTCGACCTGCAGGACCTCTGGGCCAGAGAGGTGACACGTCAGCTCGTTCACTCTGCTCCCATTCTTCCTCACTTATAACACGTTGTAATGGTGGTGTGGTTTCCCACAGGTTAAAATAAAATCGTACAATGTTGGAATAAGGGATTTAAAATGTGTGTGGAGCTCCTAAATGCTTCCCAGGCTGACAAAGAGCAGGAGAACGCAGTAAAGAAGCACTTTAAGAAAAAGAAACAAGTTACAGACATTCAAACCTTGTGTTGATACGTGCTTTATAAGGATTTTTTGCTTTGAAAATCGAGGAAAAGAAGATTTTTGAGTCCTGCTATAACTCTGGTGTGCACTTCAAAAAGCATTCTGAGTCAGACTTTAAATTAAAAAAAAAAAAAACTCAACTGTGCTCGGATCATTTTCATCCAGAGAGCCGGACGAATCTCCGTCTTTCTGTTTGTCTCATTTCAAACGACTAAAGCCGACGAGTTTCTTCCATGAACATTAATCACCTTTGATTCTAACAGTAGCACACATCACACACTCTTTATCTACCCTGGTCCCATTACAGGCCAAACAGACACCAAACCAGAAGGGTGGCAAAAGAAAGCAGAGTCTCACCCTCTTACCTTGTCACTGGAGGCTCCCATGGTGCTGCAGAGTCCCCTCTGATCCCACTGCGGACACTTTCAGGAAACAGCTGAGGGGGTACAAATGGCCTGATTAAGCTTTCCCTGAGCAGTTCTCCTCACAGCATGATCTCCCCCGGTGGCTCCCCCTGTCCTCTCTCTCTCTCTCTGTCTGTCTGTCTGTCTGTCTCCTCTCACTCCCTCAGTCTGTCTCTCAGGAGCCCTCAGGTTCCCAGGCACTGACGGGATCCTCTCGTCCTCTTTACTCTGCGTCTCAACAGGGTGAGAAATACCTGAGGCAGAGTCCAGAATGAGCAGAGAGACACAAACTCAAGAGCTGGATGCTTCAGGGCAAAGATTTCACTTATCGTCTATAGAATTCTTTTGTCATGGTAAAACTAAAAAACAGCAAAGCACTCTCTCTTAATTTATTCATCTGTGCAAACAAACTCCCTAATTAACCCTCAAACTCCTCTGGCAACAGCTCAAACTGTTCTGCATGAATAAAAGTTGTTTCTCAGCTCCGTCCTGAACAAACATTTGATCTCTTCAACAGAACAGAAACAAAATGTTTTCTTTTTTCTTAAACAAATCACGGCTCACTTCAATAAAGACGCTGCAAACATCTGAGCTTTTTATGATGGAAGAATTATTGATGAGATTTTTAAAAAATAAACGAGGCATAGACAAGTTTACAAAGCAGGAATCGTACGGTGCTCGTCTACAGCCGTGTCAACCTGTTCGTTTGTTTGTGTCACAATTATCATTTCCAGCACAGAGAACACTATCGATGGGACTCCAGCGCCCCCTGCAGGAACAGATGGGGGACGTCACACAGGCTTCAAACGTTCGTACAGTATTTACAGTTTTATGTCTCCTGACTCACAAAAAGAGAATTCAAAGTTTTTAAATTTATTGGTTAAAATTTTATTTGTGGAGTTTTTCTTCTTCTTCCAAACAATATTAGAGGCTGTTTGGCAGGTTTGTCCTTTATGAAAACGGACGTCAGTTGACCTTCGGGGATAAATAAAGTCGTCTGAATCTGAAACTTCAATCATATGTAGATTTGAGAGGCTGACCTGCACATTTTAACTTTTCGTTTTCCGTAATAGAATAAGAATCAAACATCAAACTTCTGAAACCCAAATTTGATTTTCAGGATTCTTAAGGAGCTTTTCTTTTTTGTGTCCAACAGTTGAACAGAGGAAAATATGAAGCCTGAACAAAAGTCACCTTTGACCCCGTGATGAAAGCGCGTCAGCTATGGCACGCCTGTCTAACATTCCCTTCAGTCTGTTACTTCCAGTGAATCGGGGGAAGTGGGCGGGGCCTAAATACAGCTGGCAAATATTTATTTACAAAATAAAATGCACATGTATTACATCTATAAATCTGAAAGGATTCTGAAGCGTAAAAAGATCCAAAATGTTTTTGTTGTTGATTCAGAAACAAAATCTTTATTCACTGGTCTTTTTTCCCAGAATCCCCTGGTCGGTAAGTAACCATAAAACGTCATCACACCCGATATCCTTTGACCTACGAGGCCACAGTGACCTTTGACCTCCTCTGATGGAGCACCCTCACTTCCCTTTCTCCCTCTCGTCTTTCTTCTTCTTTTTCTTCTTCTTCCTGTCGTGGTGTCGGTCTTCGGGAGATCGGGAATCCCTAACAAAAGAAAAGTAACATTTTGGTGCTTTCACAAAAAAGTCTGTTTTTCCAATAATCAATTCTGACCAATAAATCTGTTTTATAAATCCACTAAATACTGAGATCAAAGGAAAACACATGGACTGTATACTTTGAAGTCTTTACACTGGTTGCATTATTTTCATTTTTTCAGGTGAGGCATTAGATGCCTCTTTAGATTGTACGACACAGGAACCGTCTTTTCAAAAAGATCCAGGTTCAGGACCAAACACCAACCCCTCGCTGTTTCTCAACCAATCAGATTTGTAAGTTGAAAAATGATGCAGTTTGGACCTTAGACACTTCGAAGCATGTCACAGAATAAAAGACAAGAAAAGCTAGGATCGTGGATAGAGTCAGAAATCCAGACAGGACAGAGGTCAGACTCGAACCCACAACCGCTTCATTGTGGATTTCATCCTCTGTATCTGTTAATTATTAATTGGTTTTAAAGGCTTTATAAAAAATAAGGTTTCCCATTTGGATTGATTAAATGTCTAAGTGGTCGGATCTCTTTTTGTCCTCGTCCTTTCTCACCTGTCCTTCTTCTTCCTCTTCTTTTTGCTCTCTCTGTCTTGGCTTCGTTCCCGGCTGTGATGGCGTCTGCTGTGGGACTGACGAGACTCCGATGACCCAGAGCGCTTTTCATCCAGTCGGCGCCTGATGGACACAAAACATTAAGACCTCACTCTGATCTGATCCGTCAAATCAACAGCAGCAAAGAATCAGAAAGTGATTATTATTATCAGCAGGAGAACAGGGCTCAGAGTGTCTGCACCTGCTGGAGGCGGGCTCAGATCTTGCCGACTCCTCCTCGTGCTCCTCCTCTCTCCATTGTCTGGTGAGCTCTGCTGAGTGGACGTTTATCACTTCTCTGATCACCTGCAGGGAGATCACGAGGAACTCACATCACTAAATTTACACTATTTTACTTTTGTTTTACAAAGAACATACATTTGGTTGTTCGCTCATGGAGCTCACAGCAGGAGACCATCTCTTTAGGACGCGGTAAAGGAACAAGACAGAAGTGGTGGACGAAGCAACAGAGTCCACTTGAAGACACTATAAGAATATTTGTCTTGGAGGAGAACAGGAAACAGAACGCAGCAGGTTCATTACGTGCATGGAGAGGTGGCGTGCAGACACTATGGTCGTGCACTGAGCATGATATAAACATCACCACCCCCTCCCACTCGCTTCAGGTGAGTTCTCACTTCTGCTCACTCGGATTTCATGCAGTTAAAAACAGCAGGAGGCTGGAGGAGAGAAGTCTGAGAGAAATAAACCGGAAATGGCTCCCGACTTATTTTCTATTTTAAAAACTTTAAAAAGAGAATTCAGGATTTTTTTTAACCCACAATCTAACCAACTGTGGCAGCAGAAAACAAACAAGGTACATTTACTCTTATTTGAGTCTGGTGGTTTTGAAGATTGGGACAGATAGGTCTGGTTTAAAATAAAAAACCTGCACCCCATAAAGGGCAGAGATCTGAGCAGGAATCCTTCCTGTGATGTTGTTAAATAACAATCTGAGCCTGTCAGTGACAAAAACAGGCCCCTTTAATGGATTTACTGTGACCAGATACATAAACCATCAAAGGTTATTTTACCATTTGAAGAATAAAGAAATCTTCTGGAGCAGTTTGACCCGATATTCAATCAGCACCGAGGTTTAGAAACAACAGAATAACCTGTTGATCCCCTGGTGATTATTAAGTGTTTAAACCTGTTAAAACCTGGAGATGTGAAGAGCAGGTCAACAGGAAATGATATCCATTTAGAGTGATTGAGCTCACATTTGATCAATCTAGGCAGTGCATTGTGGGTAAAGAAGCAGCAGACGCTAGCTTGTACCTCGGTGTAGGACTTCTTAGTGATGTGGACGTTTTTGGCTCGGTAGGACTGACGCCGCCTCTTGTAGTCCCTCATCTCTGCCATGAGCTCAAGGTGAGTCTTCGGTTCGTTCTGTTCATCACCTTCACACAAACACTCATTGAACCGGAGTGTCAGGCTAAATCATCTTCTTCAAATCACCGCCTTTATTCATCCAAAGCTAAAAACAGATAATCATGAATCTTTGATTTTTTCGTCTACTATTCAAGGCTTACCCTTCTTCAGTTTGGACACCAAATCTACGTAGAGGTCATCGTTGCTGGACAAGGCAGCGTCCCTCTGTTGGCTGAAGACGCCGACCACATGATCGTACAGAGCCAATCGGTCGGCCACGGTGAGGTCACACAGCGCACGCTGATGGTTCTGAGGCACGTCGACAGGCTGGCCGGAGTACTGACCTGATAGAGGAGCAGGAAGGTTTTAATCTGCTTTACAGAAAGCTCAATTACACATCATCATGTCGTAAACACAACCCGCCATGTGTAACCCATCTTATCTGGAAGTTCCTGATCAGAAAGTGTGCAAATTCCCTGCTCCGCAATGCTGGCTTTCGCGAGATTGTCATTAAACGCACCTCGAGAACCATGACGTCATCGACATGCTTCGTTCAGAGTTGTGCTGCGATGCAAACAGGCAGTTTGTCGCTGTTTTTGTCAGGAATTTCCAGCAGTTGTGCGTCTATAAAACTGTAAGTTTGTTGTCGACATTTATGTAGGGTGTGACCTTTATGTTGTTGGCGTTTGCCACTCTTTTACATTTATGGTAACAAATCGTTATTTGTTATAATGTCAATCTAGCACGAGCTTTGATAACATGTGCTGTGTTCTTTGTAATAGGGAGACCTCTGCTGGACATTATGCTGTATTGTTTGGTCACATGTATGCCTGTGATTTTTCAGTTTACTGATCTATTTATGTTTGATTGTAAACAGCCTTTGATTGACAGTACATTTGTTTTCCTTGTTTATTTCCTTTAGAAAACAACTAATTAAGCTGCATTGAGATTTGTATCATTTTGGATTACAACTAAAGACGATTGAAGAAACTCCTGGATTGCTGCAGTCTTTCTAACAGAAGTTTAGGCCAGACTTGTATACCCCAGCATACTAACAACATATCACAGAAAAGATTTATATTTACTCCCCTTCACTGCATGGCTAAAATGTAATGAGCACCTCCTGGATGTTCCTTCCTGAAACATTTCCCACACATCGACAGAGAAACATTACACCCGACTCTTATGGGATCAATGGAAACAGTTTCAGGAAGGTCAGCTGTAAACGCGTCCAAAGTAAGTCTGCCAGTGATTTCTCTTCTGTTCAACAGAAAGCAGTTTGCTAAATGTTTTGGGTTTGTTTTTAGAATTTGTTGAGCAGTGAACTCCAGTAAGTGATTTTAATATTCGGACATCCATAAAAAAAAAAAAAAAAAAAAAAAAAAAAAAAACAACCTTTTATTCGCTTTCATCTACTTTGAAGTTAATCAATAAGTCTGGATGTAGCGACATTTTTCCCCCAAACGTAAAGGGAAAAAAAGAGTTTACTGTGTGTGTGTGTGTGTGTGTGTGTCAGCTCAGAACAATTGTCTTAAAGGATATGATGTTAAAGGATACTACACGTGATCAGGAAAGCCTGAACCAGAGCAGCAGCTCCTCTCTAATACTCACCCCTGTCGCTGCAAACAGAACACACAACACATGGATTACACATCAGCAAAACACAATCACATCATAAAATGTGACAATTCAACAACATTATGTTTTAAAATGACTGAAGCAGTATCTTTAACTGGTGGTTATATAGAGGGGGTACTTTAAGAACGTGTGTGTTGTGAACAAAAAGATGAATGATGAGTCTGTCGATCCTATAGTGACATCTAGTGTTCAGTCAGTGACACTGCACTGTAGGAGTATTTCATATTGAATTGAGAACATGTAGTGGGTGACTTTATGTTGAATAGAAATGTTAACGTCTGATCAGGATGGTCAGCATGAACGCGTCAGGAGAAAATGAACAGTTAGACTTGAAGCTCACCTTGCCAGAAGACTCCTTCCATCTTCATCAGCGGAGCAGATGATCTGGCCTGCAGGATCACCTGGTGCTGGGTGGATTTGTCTGCATGGAGGAGAAAAATAGACGAGCATAAAGACGTGTCAGCAGAGTGTTTTTTCAAACCAGAAAAACCTTTCACATCTGTAATCAAACACTAATGAATTAATTTACTTTTGCTTTGATAAGGAGGAGTTTAAGATCAGAAATGGCTGAACGGACGAGGCAGATAGTTGCTGTTTTATGTTTTTAAAATACAATATAATGTGCCATTGAACAATTTTGGATTCATAATGAGAGATGTAACTGTTCTTGAGCAGTACCGTAAATTCTGGACTATTGAGCACACCTGGATACAAGCCGCACCGGTTAAAAATAAATAAATGTATTTGTACATATAGAAGCCACACTTGATTATAAGCCGCAGGTGTCCACGTTGTAACAGAGCTATTTACACAGAAAGACGCGACACAAAAACATTGTTTTAACTTTTAATTAAATACGTAGGCTAACGGTAACATCCGCAAATACGAAGCCTAGTGGAAATCCTTTATCGAACAACACGGCTGTCTGTAACACGGCTGATGAAAAAGATTACAGTAATACATTTCACAGGAAAAAGTCCATCCATTCACTGCCTCAGAATGACTTCATTACTCACTTCCTCAGTCTCTGTTGTCGCTGTCAGTGTCATCTTAACGTGCAGCAGCTCTGTTAGCTTCTTTGACAGCCAGCTCGATCGCCGTTAACTTGAAAGCTGCATCATATGTATTTTTCCGTGTGTTTCCATGATGAGGGTGCGTGCATGAAGCACAAAATGACTGATATTAATATCCGATGTGATGAGGTCAAATGTTTTTGCGGCACAAGCTCATTGTCCCCCAAGAAAAATCCATAAATAAGCCGCATCGTTGTAAAAGCTGCAGTGTTCAAACTGTGACCAAAAAGTAGCGGATTATAGCCCAGAATTTACGGTATATTTTCTATCGTTTTCTTTAAAACAAGAATAATACCTGCCATCAGATCAAAAAACTGGTAAACATAATTTTTAAACATGATATCTTGATCCTTTATGAGCTCATCTTTGGAGCTCTGAAAGCTTTTAAAGCAACAATACGAGGGACTATCCCTCCCCCTCCCCCTGACAGACAACAAGCAGAGCGGTGGTGTTGTCAGGAGCCAACGAACAACGTCAACCGACAATGAAACTGTAATGCTGAAAACACTTCTATCTAATGTCTATTTAAATGTCATTGTGCACTCGGCCTTGATTAACTCACCTTGGATTTACAATACCAGTTATCAATAATGACTCACCCATCATAAAGCTTCTCACGCTGCTGTTTTCATAACACACCGAGGGGTCGACCATGTCCGCCTGCAACAGAGTGAAAAAAAAAGTTTATTGCTCTCTTCATGATCCAAGTACAGGTTTGAGTTTAAGTACTGATCACAAGGCGTCTTGCTCTGAAGGACTACTACTCTAGTTAATAACAGAGCTATGTACTGTATATTACCTGCTCTTCAGCTGTGTAGCCCATCTTTCTGAGGCGGCAGAAGGCTTTGTGTTTCTCCATGCTCCCGGTGGGGACTCTGTGGTCAGAGTCATATGGACACAGCTCCATTTCATCCTGACAAAACACAAGAAAGAAAAAAAAGCAAGATGTAAGCATAAAATAGTGCAAGTTAGTTATGTGAAACAACTTGGTCCTATGTAGACAGGCTGTCGTCGTCAAAGCGGACAGTTCGGGTTCGAATCCGGCTTCTTCCCTGCATGTTATTCCTCACTCTCTATCCACTGTCCGTTCTCTCAAAGTAAAGATAAAACCGCCCAAAAAATATTCATTTCGTGGAAATATTAAGACACCTTTACACGCGTGAGCTGACGTCACGAATGTCGAGCTTTAATAATGACCTCACGTACGTCAACGGTTCACTATTTCAAAACGTCAACCGTTACAGTTAGCTTTCTTTAAAATACCGTTAACCCTAAAGCTCGGTAATAAAAAGCTTTTAATAAATGAGCTTGTACATAAAAACACCCACAGTATAGTTATTAAACCAAAGGTTAATCTTTCTTTTGAGGAGATTTGTTAAATAAACGTTATATCATCAACCTACTTGTTTTGAGTCTTTGTGATCCAGCGACCATCCCAACGTTTCAAACACGTCGTTCAGCTGCTTTCTGCAGTTTTCCGTGAACTCTGTCAGCTCCTGCAGACGGTCCAGTCGCTCCTGGAGGGTTTGTGTTTGAAGGGAGTCACACATTTTCAAGTTATATGTCCAGGTTAGAAGAAAATTCACCCCGAAATCATCAGCGTTCCGTTTTAGCTGCACCGAGGTCAGCCATGTTCTGCGTGCGCGAGATTATGACGTAGGACTGAGCGTTAACCGGGAAAATAAAACAATGCATGCTGGTAGTTGAAGTCCATCAATTTAATGCAGTGTAACCATAGACTGTAAGTATAACGCAATGCAATACCATCAAATACAATCTAATAAATGAATGACAACAGTCAAATAAAATAGGCTAAAACATTTTGCAATTCAAAAATTGATTTGTTAAAGAAAACCACTGGGATTTTATTTTTGATTTCTATTGTAAAACGTGTTTTTTTTTTTGTCTTTTGGCAAATCAAGGTGGTCTTCTTTAAATTGTCATTTTATGTTACATTGTTAATTTTGTTCCTGTTAGATTTTTTTTTGTTTTTATCTGTTTTAACAGCGAGGTAAATAATGTTTTTAGACACTCAAGCATGTTATCATCATGTTTTTTTAAATACTTTGTTTCCATAAAAAATTGCATGTAATTTCTCCACACTCAGAACAAATTGAACAGTTGTGTGACGGATTTTTGTTTGTAGAGCACAGACAGGACGTGCACATGAAAATCAAATGATCAAATACACGTAAAATGCAAACCTTAAAAAACATAATGCACATACATACAAACAACGCCCCAAATGATAAAACGGACTGGTACACACCATAGAGGGTAAAAAGAAGGAGTGAAACTGAGAAACCAGTTCAGTAAACAAGCGTCATTCTCAGATCATGCGTCATAGGTGATTATAAAGGTTTGGGTTTGTCAGTTGGTCTACTTGGCTGGTTGATGTTTTCAGTTACGGTACGTACTTTAAACAGCTCCGTGACATGTTGTAAATACTAAGACATACAAGTAATTTTATCCATATCAAAATGTATTTTATGTGACACATAAGTAGTCTTGTCACGTTTTGTGAGTGTTGTTGAATTGTCATTTGTGGTTAAAATTGTTTTGTTTAGTAAAGTTTACCTGCTAAGTGTGCTAATTACAGTAGTAGCTAACTGTATGGTCTCGTGCACTTCCGTTTAAATTCCAACGGCTAATTTAAATATCGTCTGCGTTGGTTTCGGTGTATTGATTGTAATCTTGTTTTAATGTACAGGGATGGAGCTGTGCTGTACCATCATCACCAATCACATGTTGTGTTCGTCTGACAGGTATGTTTTGTATTTTCTGTTTGGGGAAATGCTGTAGTTTGTTCATTTTATCAGTGCTGTTAAGCATTTTACATTGAAGTCTTTTTCATATTAAATACTTAAAAATAGATTCATGGCAGTTATGTTAAAAAAAACAACAGATTGTCCGTTATTATGTTGAAGCAAAGTAAACATTTGTATGAGTGAACTTTTTGTAATTTAAATGTTTTTATTTTCTAACTTAAACTATCTATCTATCTATCTATCTATCTATCTATCTATCTATCTATCTATCTATCTAGTCACTCATGAATGTTTTTGCAAATGAAAAAGTTAGTCAAGAGAGAAACAAAACGATGCAGACACTGCTGTAAATGTTTTTTTTTCATGTCTTTGGTTTTCTGCTTTATTGTGAAAACAGGAAGTGACGTCTGCAGCGAAAGTGGAAGTAACTATCAGAAGCTCGTTGTTCGGAACTGTGGTTGGATTTGTGAAGACTCTGCTCCCTCAGATTCAAACCTGAAAATAAGAAACTGTAGGATTTCTGTGGACCGTAGACTAGAAGATGTGGACACAGAGGACAGGTAAGTCAAAAAAGTAAGAAGGGGGCGTCAATAAAATAAAGCTGTGTCGTCTAATCTGAAAGAAGGATCGATGCCGGATGAGATAAAATCAAAAGCTGGTTTATTGCAGGTTGATCAAAGGTAATGTAAAAATGCACTCAGTTGAGGTTTCTTTCCCGCTGTCCAACGCACAGGTCAGCAGTCACGAAGGAAGAACCTCGAACAAAGGAAAGGCACAATATTTATACATGAGTAGCTGACAACAATACTGTAAAGGTCATAAAGTCATACAGAGTGCAGGGTGCTGTGCAAAAGCAGAAGCGATATGACACATTACAATACTGTGATACAAGTCAAGTTTGAGTAAATGTTAGCAAAACCACTTCCACTCTGAATGAATCAGACAAAGTAGGAACAAATATCAGCATACTGTGCAACAGTAGGTACTGGAAGTATACAGCACGGAGAGTAGGGACTGTCTACTGTCAGATTGTGGAGGCACTTCATTGCACCTCATGATGCAGAATTAATGTTAGCTCTGCAGCCGCCATATTGGCTCTGGCTAGCTCCCTAATACATTTTAAATGAATAATTAAGATAAATAATAAACACCCATTTTACTACCATAAATTATTAGTACAGTTCCTAATTAGTTCTTTTTTGTTTCTCTTGTGCTCAGGACAATCATCCTCCACTGGCTCCAGACAGCAGATGGAGTTTTTCTTCAGTTGACATTTTGAGGCCTTTGTGTAAGTTTCTCTCTGTCTGATAAACAGTCTGTGTGTGATGTGGTCCAGCCAATCATTTTAACTTCCTGTGCATTTGAGGTCTTCTTTAAGCTGGGACAGGACACTTTGGTGAGAGAGGAGTAAGAATAGTTGGAGATAGTTAGGCGTCATTTCTTATAGTCGTTAGATCTGAATGATTGGACAGACCAATAACAAGCCTGCAACTGATGAAGAAACTATTTTATAAACATTGTCTTAAGAATAAATATGCATGAGGATTGTATATTTTATTTTACCTCTTCCTTTGTTCTACAGATCGTGAAGGAGGGTCTGTGAGGAGAAGTGAGGACAAATGGCGAGTTCAAGACAGTCCGCTTTAGATCTAATCAGAGAAAACAGACACCACCTTGTGAGAGAATTAAAGAATCTCGGGGTCTCAGTGATTGTGGAGAATTTAAACGACCATGGAGTTTTCGGTGATGAAGAGGTCAGTAAAATAAAGGCAGAGAGAGATGACTATCAAAAATCAAGAGCAATACTGGACTCAGTCATTAAGAAGGGGGAAGCAGCCTGCGAAAAACTCCTGAAGGTTATTGACACAATGCTTAGGAGGACCTCTGGGAGGATGTCTTCTCTCCCTGAGAGAACGACTGAAGCATTGAATGGGACTAAAGAGTTTGACCTGTACCACATAGTCAGCTGCTTTCCTTTCAAGGAGGACACAGAGATGGATCTAAACTACTGCCAAGGTATTTTGAAGCAGAACTGTGATTGATTTTAAATGATGTAAGATAATGAACCTAAATTTGTCTATATACAAATATGTGACTTTTGAAGCATCACTCATTTATTCACTCACCGTGTTTAATGTTTTTCAGGCCTGAGATCGGGCCACAGATACAAAGAAAAGTTGAAGTCAAAAGCACAAAAAAGTTCAAAGGAATTTTGGAGGAGAGACAAAGATCAGTTTGAAGTCCACATGCCCGATCTGTCATACAGTCCACTTGTATTAGACACACAAACAAGACTTTCTCCATCCAAAATAAAGAAAGTTAAGAAGCAAAAGAGCAAACTGAGTCGCCCTAAAAAGCTCAGGAAATACATCCCTGAGGACAGACCAGAAATCTCCCCCAGTGATCTGCTGAAAACATATAAAAACATCGTCCTTGTTGGGAAGCCTGGAATTGGAAAGACAGCACTCAGTCATGAAATGTTAAAACTATGGGCACAAAAAGACAGCGGGGAGCTTGATTACATGTTTTACTTTGACATGAGGGAGACATCACTCGTCAAAGATGGGATGAGCCTGGAGGAACTTCTTTTCAGCGCATACAGTGAACCAGATGAAGACAAAGAAGAAGTCTTTCAGGACATGAAGAAGTACTCTGACAACGTGACCGTTGTTTTTGATGGAATCACAGATCTCTCTTCCTCAGTGGTGAAGAGAATTGTAAAGAAGGACCTCCTTCCGAATGCCAAGGTCATCATAACCTGCAGACCAGATGACGAGAAAGACTTCTTTTCTGGAGACTTTCACAGAGTGGAAGTGAAAGGCTTCAGTGAGCAGACCATTAAAAAATACTTCTCTGCGATTCCTGGCATGGAACAAAAGGTTTGCAGCAACCTGGAGTTGTTAACTCTTTGTCATGTCCCGATGTACGCACTGATGGTGTCTGTCTGTTTGTTATCTGAGACTCCAGAAGACTCACCACAGCCAGGCAGTATGACTGAAATATACATCAACATTGTTCGTTTTTGTCTTCAAACAAGCAGCAACAAAAAGCCTAAAAATCTCAACACCTTAATCAAGGAGAAGAGGGCGGATCTACTGACTTTGGCTGAGGCTGCTTTTCATGCAAGTGAAGAAAAAACTGTGAGCTTGACCGACCTGCACTGTGAAGACAGCTGTGTCCTTTCCTTCCTGAAACCACTGAATATCAAAGTGGCTCCAACTGAGACCACAACAATATACGCTTTTCTGCATTACACAATGCAGGAGTTTTTTGCAGCAGTGTGGCTCTTGAAGAATCCAGATCAGATTAGGGAGGTTTTTCAGCAATGCCTCACAGAGGAGAGGAAGCACATGAAACATTTGCTCCCTTTCATGTGTCGATTGTTGACTAAGAAGAGGCCAAGTTTGATGGAGCATCTGATTCCAGCTCAGGAGTTAAAAAACACATCTAACTGGTTCTTTAAGGAAATGATGAGCACATTTTTACCTGACCAGTGTATGGATGACGAGGCTCATACTGAAGACACTGGGCTTGATGTGGGCATCCTGTTCTTATGCCAATGCTTGTTTGAGTCTCAGTGTCCTGACGCGTGCACCAGCTTTCTGGAAACACTGGATTACCAACTTGACCTGAGCGATGAGAGTTTGGATTCCTATCTTTGCGTTGCTGTGGCCTACGTGGTCGCTCAGTCAAAGGAGAAAATACAGCTGAACCTTGAAGATGTTTGTGTATCAGAAGAAGGAATGAGACATCTATATGGATGCCTTAACAATGTCCAGTGGTATGTGTTAAACATGTCATATTGATGCTCAGTGTACAGCATGTCTTATAAAGCAGATTGAATAACAGAATGAGCCCCTGATCGTATCAAGTAGAAATGTTTGTAGGAATAAAAAAGTGTGTTTTCCTCTGTTACTTTATAGTGAGGATCTGATCTCTGATTCTTTCTTTCACAGTTGTGACCCTCTGCCCAAACAGCTGTTGAAAATTGTTCTTTTCAGTGAAGGAAAGAAGATTGACCTCAGCTTATTCGGCCTTGATGGAAATCAGTTGCACCTTCCAGTTCAGGGTAAAAAGCAGCTGTTTGAAATTGCAGCGTATGTCCTACAGAATAATCCCATGAAGATAAATGTCTGCCTTCACTGGGACAATAGAGAATCTACTGCCTGCCCAGATCTGTGTGGGTCCCTCCTGGAGGCTTTGCTGGACGGCAGGTCACTCAGGTGTGGAGCTTTCTTTCCTTTTTTCTTTAAACCATCATACATACAACAATTGTCTTTATAATAAAATCCATTTTTGTGTTACAAAGAAAAGGATAAAATAATCTAACTCAAACTGTAGTGAGAAAATGGAGCCTGTGTCATAATGAAGACCTTGTTCTTCCTTTTAATCCTTTCATTGATCATTTAATTTGTTTACAGAAGCAAAACCAAATCTGTTTTTTTTTAAAGACGACTTGAAGACTGAAGCCTCCTTAAGGCCCCTGTGTCCACCTTGTGTTTTTTCAGATAGAAAAGCATTTGCTGATCGCTCGGGAACTCTTTGATGAAGCTCTTGTGAGGATTAAAGCGTTGCACTTGCGTCTTGTCTCTGTGACAAAACTCTCTTCTTTTTTTTTTTTAAAGTTTTGTTTTCGGCCTTTTTGCCTTTATTGATAGAGGGAGGACAGTGGATAGAGTCGGAAAGGGGGAGAGACATGCGGGAAATGGGCCACAGGCTGGACGCAAACCCGGGCCGCCCGCGCGCGAGGACTGAGCCTCAATACGTGGGATCGCGCGCACTGCCGCTGCGCCACCGGCGACCCCACAAAACTCTCTTAAGAACGGCCGCTGTATGTGCTTCACTGCTTTTCTTTTTTAGCCTGTTTTATATTTGAGATACAAAGAGAGACGAAGAGCGTTAGCAACTCCAACAGTGCTCCCAGGGAGGTAAAATGTTTTCTGTTTTTAAAGAGCATGTTGCAGGTTAAAGACAAAACTTAACTAATCATAGGAAAATACGTTAACGATACTGTTTTTAAAGAAATTCAGAAATTAATAACCCACAGGGTCTGCTGGAGACGTTTTAGTCTTTGCTTTTTACTTCCGCATTCGGCTGTGACGTAACATAAGGGAGTCCCGCTGAATCCCCGTCTGTTTAACATAGAAAATCATGGATCTGAGTGTCACTCCTGTCAATAAAGAGGAAGAAAACATGTATTCCTTTACATATAATGGTCTGCTGGCTTATTATTATGAACCTGTTAGATGTGATAGAGAGCAGAAACAGGCAGGATTAGAGGAATAACGGCCTCAGGAGAGAAGCTGTGGTGTGAGGAGAGACCCGGAGCAGGCGTCCTGCTGAGTGACAGGTGTCAGCTCGCCATATATGGGCGAGTGCTGTGTTCACATCAGCATATATAAAGTTTGTAATCACATTCAATCAATTAAAAAACTATTTGTAGAAGGTGCAAGTGCCGATCATTCACCTTTACATTGTATGGGAGCTGCTCGTCAAAACGGCAGATCTGTACAACGTATTACGGTGCCGCGCTGTGCGTGAGAGAGAGAGAGAGAGAGAGAGACAGACAGACAGACATAGAACCCGATTACACAGCCTGTGCAAATGCAGCACTTTGTCTTTATTGTTTATTCCTGATGCAGCCCAGTGCTCACGTTGTTATAGAAAATACAGTGTATGGTGCAGGATCACGTCGCACGTAATCCACACAAACATGCACATCAGCGCACACACTCTACAATACGTGCACATATATTAGGCTACTACAAAAAGTTTAAAGTTTTAATGGGATAAAGGACCGATAGAAGTAAAGGTTGTGTTTCGTTTCGTTTCCAAACTGCGCGTTCCGTCTTTCCCCACTGCGCACACACAGACACACACACGCTCTCTTGTAACAGAGTTGGATTTATAATAAATCGTATGACTACATATATCGCTCCCTCCAGGAAATACACCGGACCATTGGTTCACAACTGATGGATTTATTCTTCGTTTGCTTTCACCTTCAATCCACTTGTGTTGACTTAAATCCACCGTCAAATTTACATACAAAAAAGACGCTTAATTAACATAAATTATAGACAGAAACTTTTGGTGATAAAACAATACAATAACTGATAAACACACCTCGTTGGCTGCATACTCCTTGGAGAGAAAGAATCGAACGAAAAATGATAACAAAAAATCTTGCTTCTTAAAGAAAAGGTTTAGTTTGCTTAATAAACAAAAAACAACAGAGACCCATCTCATATTACCGGTACTCTCCTCATGCTTTCAGTGTGTGTCACACACTTTCTGTTCCCCCCCGCAACAGGTGTAACGTACTCATTTCCTATTTACATTAAATTAAATATTTCAAATAACATTTAAATAAAAACAAACAATATGACATAAATTATATTTATGGCAGTTAAAACATATATTAATACAGACTGTCCGGTGTCTATTACGCTCACACTAGAGAATATAACAGAGGATTCCAGCAGATCAAATCATTAAATGTTTGTCTGCGTATATAATATTTGATGTTAAACACCCAGAGATTTAAATCATTAATAAGGAAACGTTTTTGTGTCTGATGCCGAAATATTCAACATGTCTGTTCGATCATTTCTGAGGTTGTGAGAATAATTCACCAAAAAACACTTTGAATAATCAAGCCACTTACACTGTGCACCCGAATGTGCGCCGCGCAAATTACAAACTATTGCAGGGAGGCATCTGTTCTCACTCACTACCACGTATCATTACACCTCTTTAATCATGTTTTATCCTGTTTTTTGTGCTTTCATTCTTTTGTTCTAAATGTTTGTTTGTAAAATGTTTGATGCTCTCGGTGCAAAACAAGTTCCCCCAGGGGCAATAAAGGCTTCATTCATTCATTCATACACGGACGCATAAAGCCGATCAAAGCAGAGTAACAGAACACGACTCCCTTATGTTATGTCATATGACGCGTTGTTGAAAAAAAAGCGAGATCTAAACAGCTACGCTAAAAACAGCCACTTTCTCCTCTAAATTAGAGCACTTATGTGTTGTAGAACATATTAAAAAAATAACCTACTTATTTTACAGCCATTAACAGACTATATAAAATATTAATTTAAAAACAAATTTAACCTGCAATATGCTCTTTAAGCCGCTGCACATAAAGGCGGGTGCTGAGCTTTTACTGTCGTCGGTGACTGCTGCTGCAGACGCTCTCTCTAAATTGGGAGCAATTGAAAAAAAGACGCTGGAGTTCAGGAAGAAATGCTCGGTGGACACAGGTCTGATGTAATTAAAGTACTTTTACAGTCTATGTCAGTGTATTCATACATCTGTTTGTCTGTATCTGTTTATCATGAAGCTTCAGGATGACCCACCAAGATCCAGAACTAGAGGACCAGGAGCCAGGCCATGGGACTCTAGAGAGAAAAAAGAAGAAGCTGTTACTGGATTTATGCCTGCAAGCAGCACTCATCAAAGAAGAGAGCTTTCAACATGTAGTGTATCAGCTTGTCTCTTTGTTTTCTGTTAACAAAGACTTGCATAACTTTTTTGTTGATTTGTATCAACACGTCAAGACCAGAGGAGGTTTAGGTGTCATTCCAAAACTGGGTCAACTTTTTGGGTCAGCTGATGGTGTCTGGTCCATAAACCTCTCAAAGAGAAAGACCTCCATCCTCCTGGAAGTGCTGAGACTCCGACCAGAGAAGACTCCAGTGAAGCTGAAGAACTGTCCAGATGAAGAGAGTGAAGTGAGGAGCTTCCTTCAGTGTCTGCCTCATATCTCACAGCTCAGGTAAATGAATGACTCTTCTGGATCATGCTTGAGTTACTTTCTTTCTTTGTCACCTTCTCTCTGGATGTAGATAGTTTTATGACGGCTCCCTTCAGGAGCCTCAGAACAGAAACAACAAGTCCATAGAGGGTAGCCTCTGTCAACAGAGAAAAGGTTTACACTGTAATCTAACGTGACAGAAGTCAGAAGAATGGTGTACGTTGTATATGTACCTACATGTTGATCATTTGTAAGAGTCATTACAATGTACTATGGCTCATTAAAAAGACAATCAGAAATAGACTAATCAAACAAACAGGTCAACACTTGTGATCCTCTAGTTCAGTCTGTGGAGATAATTGATGAATTATTGAGACAGACTTTAAGAAACAACTCTGTCTTTGACCTTTCTGAGTCCTCAACACGTTTTCAAGAATTACATTTAGTCAAAGTTTAGAAACATCTACATTTGATCTTCTTTATTGCATCATTATTTGTGTGTAGATGACCAAAGTGTTTTCTTCTCATTTGTGTTTGTCAGCTTTGAGTAGATCCACTCTGTCAGTGATTCATGTCTCCTTTCTGATGCTGACTTAACAAAGTTTTCTACTTTCATTTCAGTTTCTCTGTCAGGTCTGAAAGAGGAGTTGAGTTCTGTGGACGTCTGTTCTGTGCAGCAGCAGAGAGAGATCAGCAGACAGGAGAGAACACACTGCAGCTGTTATCATCACTGTGCTCATATAAAACATTCCCCTTAGTTGATGTGGAGATATGGGAAGATAAACTACATCAGTGTAAGTTCCTTCTGGATCTGTACTCCCACATGAAGGACTATGAGACTAAAACAGGCTTGAGAGTCCTTCCATCATTACAGTCAGTTCTCCAGTCAGCTCCTGCTCTCTGGTTCATTGACCTCTCAAAGAGAAAGACCTCCATCCTCCTGGAAGTGCTGAGACTCCGACCAGAGAAGACTCCAGTGGAGCTGAAGAACTGTCCATATGAAGAGAGTGAAGTGAGGAGCTTCCTTCAGTGTCTGCCTCATATCTCACAGCTCAGGTAAATGAATGACTCTTCACACCACAGTGTACATCTGTTAAGGTTTGCTCCTCCATCTGAATCCTGTCACTGTAACGTTGAATTATCCAACAACACATGATGGTGACATGTATAACATACTCCCAGAAGTCCTCATTTAGCTGAACAACTGTTTACTGAAGTTTTTTCTGTTTTGTTTTTATTTGCTTTTGGCATTTTGCCTTTATTATAGAGGTGGAAATCATATCTTTTGGAGTCGCTGCACATAAATCAGTCCCTCCAGGATTTCGCTGACTCTTTGGGGAATTGTTGTGGCCTAAAATTCCTGATTTTGCGGCAGCTTTTCAAAAAAATGGTATGGCATGTCGCGATGTTTTAGCTGTTTTTGCAATTACATTTCAGCAGGAAGCAAACATTGCACACTTAAATGTGATTGAGTGATATTTTAACTTGAGCAGAGTTTTTTACTTTGTGAAGCATATTCCTCTGCCTCACTCAGTGACGTCTCCCTCTCACATACGCGCACACGCACAGTCATTTCTGTGAGGCCACGCCGAGCTCTTTCCTCTTTTCAGAAACTAAACTGGAAACTACGTCACCACTAAACTTTGGTGACGTATTCGTAGCGTAGTCGGTGACTGCTGCTGCAGACGCTCTCTCTAAATTGGGAACAATTGAAAAAAAAGACACTGGAGTTCAGGAAGAAATGCTCGGTGGACACAGGTCTGATGTAATTAAAGTACTTTTACAGTCTATGTCAGTGTATTCATACATCTGTTTGTCTGTATCTGTTTATCATGAAGCTTCAGGACGACCCACCAAGATCCAGAACTAGAGGACCAGGAGCCAGGCCATGGGACTCTAGAGAGAAAAAAGAAGAAGCTGTTACTGGATTTGTGCCTGCAAGCAGCACTCATCAAAGAAGAGAGCTTTCACCATGTAGTGTATCAGCTTGTCTCTTTGTTTTCTGTTGATGAAGACTTGCATAACTTTTTTGTTGATTTGTATCAACACGTCAAGACCAGAGGAGGTTTAGGTGTCATTCCAAAACTGAGTCAACTTTTTGAGTCAGCTGATGGTGTCTGGTCCATAAACCTCTCAAAGAGAAAGACCTCCATCCTCCTGGAAGTGCTGAGACTCCGACCAGAGAAGACTCCAGTGAAGCTGAAGAACTGTCCATATGAAGAGAGTGAAGTGAGGAGCTTCCTTCAGTGTCTGCCTCATATCTCACAGCTCAGGTAAATGAATGACTCTTCACACCACAGTGTACATCTGTTAAGGTTTGCTCCTCCATCTGAATCCTGTCACTGTAACGTTGAATTATCCAACAACACATGATGGTGACATGTATAACATACTCCCAGAAGTCCTCATTTAGCTGAACAACTGTTTACTGAAGTTTTTAAAGATATAGAATGAAACAGGTGAAAACAAAGTAAACTAGTAATAAGAGACAAAGAATGGACAGATATTTGCTCCTTTAAATGGAAAGCACTAAATCTCATGCATGGAAGGAACATTCATTGTTTGTTTTCTTTTGTCATTGACTTGATGTCTTTGTGTCTTAATACTTCATTGGTATCATTCAAAAGTGTAGGAAGCCAAACTGTGGATCATGCTTGAGTTACTTTCTTTCTTTGTCACCTTCTCTCTGGATGTAGATAGTTTTATGACGGCTCCCTTCAGGAGCCTCAGAACAGAAACAACAAGTCCATAGAGGGTCGCCTCTGTCAACAGAGAAAAGGTTTACACTGTAATCTAACGTGACAGAAGTCAGAAGAATGGTGTACGTTGTATATGTACCTACATGTTGATCATTTGTAAGAGTCATTACAATGTACTATGGCTCATTAAAAAGACAATCAGAAATAGACTAATCAAACAATAAACAGGTCAACACTTGTGATCCTCCAGTTCAGTCTGTGGAGATAATTGATGAATTATTTAGACAGACTTTAAGAAACAACTCTGTCTTTGACCTTTCTGAGTCCTCAACACGTTTTCAAGAATTACATTTAGTCAAAGTTTAGAAACATCTACATTTGATCTTCTTTATTGCATCATTATTTGTGTGTAGATGACCAAAGTGTTTTCTGCTCATTTGTGTTTGTCAGCTTTGAGTAGATCCACTCTGTCAGTGATTCATGTCTCCTTTCTGATGCTGACTTAACAAAGTTTTCTACTTTCATTTCAGTTTCTCTGTCAGGTCTGAAAGAGGAGTTGAGTTGTGTGGACGTCTGTTCTGTGCAGTAGCAGAGAGAGATCAGCAGACAGGAGAGAACACACTGCAGCTGTTATCATCACTGTGCTCATATAAAACATTCCCCTTAGTTGATGTGGAGAGAAGGGACTATAAAGATTATCAGTGTGAGTTCGTTCTGGATCTGTACTCCCACATGAAGGACTGTGAGACTAAAACAGGCTTGAGAGTCCTTCCATCATTACAGTCAGTTCTCCAGTCAGCTCCTGCTCTCTGGTTCATTGACCTCTCAAAGAGAAAGACCTCCATCCTCCTGGAAGTGCTGAGACTCCGACCAGAGAAGACTCCAGTGGAGCTGAAGAACTGTCCATATGAAGAGAGTGAAGTGAGGAGCTTCCTTCAGTGTCTGCCTCATATCTCACAGCTCAGGTAAATGAATGACTCTTCACACCACAGTGTACATCTGTTAAGGTTTGCTCCTCCATCTGAATCCTGTCACTGTAACGTTGAATTATCCAACAACACATGATGGTGACATGTATAACATACTCCCAGAAGTCCTCATTTAGCTGAACAACTGTTTACTGACGATTTTAAAGATATAGAATGAAACAGGTGAAAACAAAGCAAACTAGTAATAAGAGACAAAGAATGGACAGATATTTGCTCCTTTTAATGGAAAGCACTAAATCTCCTGCATGGAAGGAACATTCATTGTTTGATCTGTTTTCTTTTCTCATTGACTTGATGTCTTTGTGTCTTAATACTTCATTGGTATCATTCAAAAGTGTAGGAAGCCAAACTGTGGATCATGCTTGAGTTACTTTCTTTCTTTGTCACCTTCTCTCTGGATGTAGATAGTTTTATTACGGCTCCCTTCAGGAGCCTCAAAACAGAAACAACAAGTCCATAGAGGGTCGCCTCTGTCAACAGAGAAAAGGTTTACACTGTAATCTAACGTGACAGAAGTCAGAAGAATGGTGTACGTTGTATATGTACCTACATGTTGATCATTTGTAAGAGTCAGTACAATGTACTATGGCTCATTAAAAAGACAATCAGAAATAGACTAATCAACCAATAAACAGGTCAACACTTGTGATCCTCTAGTTCAGTCTGTGGAGATAATTGATGAATTATTTACCAGGAAATAAAGATCAGCTGAACGCGAGGTTTGAAAGATATTCATTAAGAAGAGTGAACGAGATGATTCGATAACAGTGTGAAAAACAATCTATATTAACCAATCAGATCAATACATGTACTACACGAAAGGTCAACAGTCTAAACCAAAGAACAGTAAAGGGCAAACATGTTTATAAGATGTTCAATTCATTGTGATCATGAAAAAGATGATCATCAGGAGGTGATCAATACATGGAAAGAAAACAATAACACACCTTTTCTTTTTGGACTTTAGTGAGTTTAAAAGTTGTCCTCCAGTTTTCCAGCGTTTGGAACGGATTGATTTATGTATATTTGAGTTGAAGGTTTCCTTCAAGTCACTCTGTTGGTTTATGAGCTGAATCCATGTCATCACATAACATCTCTTTAGACAGACTTTAAGAAACAACTCTGTCTTTGACCTTTCTGAGTCCTCCAACACGTTTTCAAGAATTACATTTAGTCAAAGTTTAGAAACATCTACATTTGATCTTCTTTATTGCATCATTATTTGTGTGTAGATGACCAAAGTGTTTTCTGCTCATTTGTGTTTGTCAGCTTTGAGTAGATCCACTCTGTCAGTGATTCATGTCTCCTTTCTGATGCTGACTTAACAAAGTTTTCTACTTTCATTTCAGTTTCTCTGTCAGGTCTGAAAGAGGAGTTGAGTTGTGTGGACGTCTGTTCTGTGCAGCAGCAGAGAGAGATCAGCAGACAGGAGAGAACACACTGCAGCTGTTATCATCACTGTGCTCATATAAAACATTCCCCACAGTTGATGTGGAGAGAAGGAACTATAAACTACATCAGTGTGAGTTCCTTCTGGATCTGTACTCCCACATGAAGGACTGTGAGACTAAAACAGGCTTGAGAGTCCTTCCATCATTACAGTCAGTTCTCCAGTCAGCTCCTGCTCTCTGGTTCATTGACCTCTCAAAGAGAAAGACCTCCATCCTCCTGGAAGTGCTGAGACTCCGACCAGAGAAGACTCCAGTGAAGCTGAAGAACTGTCCATGTGAAGAGAGTGAAGTGAGGAGCTTCCTTCAGTGTCTGCCTCATATCTCACAGCTCAGGTAAATGAATGACTCTTCATACCACAGTGTACATCTGTTAAGGTTTGCTCCTTCATCTGAATCCTTCACTCAGGGGTGGATCTACCGGGGTGGCCTAAAAGAGAGGCTTGCCACCCCAGTTGCCACCCCTGTAGGCAGCAACGAAGAGAAAAAAAAGTTACGGCCAATTTCCCGATTTACGAGCGTGAATCTCCAATGTCCGACTGCCGCGAATGCAGCACAAGTTGACGTCAGAGCAGCAGCAGCCAACCCCAGAGACTGATTGACTGTTTTTTTTGAAAAAGCGAGGGATCCACTGAGCAAGGAGTCCTGAGGAAAGAAGACACGGAGGAAAGAGGTAAAAACGGATTAACAATCTATCAAGAAATGAAATTACATATAAAAAAAAGTCCAAGTATAGTTGCAATGCTGATTTTAAGATGATAAAAATGTTGAAGAAAGTTATTTGGCTAACTATACATGTAATATTAGCTAGCTCTGATGTTAGTTTTGTGTAAAATAGGCTACTCAAGCTAATATTGATTCAACTTCTGTCAAGGAAACATAGTTAAGTTGCTTTGAATTTTACAGAAATGAAGAGGAAAGGTTGCATCTGTAGTTTTTTCACACCAAAGAGAAAGGCAGGAGATAATGAACAGCTGAGCCAGGTAGACGGAGAAGATGAGGTGGAAGGAGAAAGAGAAGAGCAACAGAAACGTGACAGAGACAGAATACAAAGCCAAGGTGACCAGCAGGGACAGGAGGAGGGAGAGCACCACAGAGGTGAAGTTATGGAGGAGGGAGAGCATCACCAAGATGAGGGAGAAAGCCAGAGACAAGATAAGGAGCAGGGCTCAGACGGTTCAGACACTCTCCTTTCCCTTTCACTATCACCAACCATCTCCAGTCAAGCTGGTCCACATGGTATGGAAATGGTATACTAAGTTACATAAGAATAAAAACTAATGACAAAATGGACATTTTGCTTTAAGGTGTTTTAAGAGAGATTGCTTAAAGTTTTTCAAATAAATATAAATACTCGTTTGCTTGAATATAAATAATTGGGAAAACTTGTAAGTGTGAAAGTGTGATGAGATGGGGACAGAGTCTGAATATTTTGTACAATGTATTTTTGATTTATTGCTCAGATTAAATTCCAAATTAATGAAATGAACCTAATAGCACTCTCCCGGGCAAAAATGTTAGTCTTAACACATCTGGATGGTTATAACTAATGACAGTTCCAAATTGATTATCTTTTTACTATCTGCTACATTGTGTAATTAGTTTAGATGTAATGCAATTGAAATCTTTTCTCCTCTCCATCTTCTAGACATATCCAAGTCCAGGTATGAGGTGCCAGTGCAGGCAATCCGAGTTTCCCTCAGACCCTCCAGGGCGGAGCAAGGAGAAGTTTCCACAGTAACTAGTACAAATCTCATCCCTGGTTAGAATACTCGCACTCCAAAGATGCAGCTTACTGTTTTGCTTGGAGGCATTTTTCCCTCCCCGATGCCCCAAGAACTGTTTTCACCTCATCTGAGGGATATCGTAACTGGAAAAAGGCTACAATGAAAGACGGTGGTTTCTGTTCTCATGCCAGATCTGAAGGCCATGTAAATTCAATGTTTGCATGGACAGAGAACAAGAAAAGTGTGGATAAAAATATCTCAATGATTGGACTAATGGATGAGCAAAAAATGAAGCAGGTGGCTGAAAATCAGTAATACATCAAAACTTTAGCAGAAATTTTAGTTCTCACAGCCACAGAAAATACAGCACAGCAAGGTCACAGGGAGTCTTCTGATTCTGATAAAAAGGGTGTTTTTCTGTCTATGTCTGGGTCTTATGTACACAACAAATGGCTGGAAGTGCAGCAGGAGATGTTTGATGGTGCACCAAGGGAGCTCCATCAGCTTAGTGATACACGTTGGGCCTGTAGGCACATAGCATGTTGCAATGTTGTGGACAGATTGCCTGCAATAGTCCAGGTGCTTGAAGAGATCGCATCGGAAAACCATCCGCAAAGAGCTGTTGAAGCCAGAGGGATATTGGCTCAAATTGATCAGAATTTTGCTGGATCTCTTGTTCTGTTCAGAAAGGTCCTGAGTGACTCCAAATATTTATCTGACATGCTCCAGTCTAAAACAGTGGACTACGCTAAGGCTGTTGAACTTATTAAAGCACTTAAAGAGACACTGGTCCAGTACCGTTGTTAAGCCTCTTTTGAGGAAATGTGGAGTGAAACACTTGAGTTATGTCAACAAAGTAACATTGATATAACTCAGCGAAAACCAAAGAGGCTAAGACAGACAACAAAGATGCTTCAGGATACTATCCCCCACCCCACCTTGGGACATCATGTAGTTCCAGATAGCAAACACACTTTTTGTGTTTCTGTGTACTATCCAGTTCTGGATAACGTGATTGGTGAAATAGGAAGAAGATTTTCTGACACAAATTGTAATATCATGCAGGGTGTCCAGGCACTAAATCCATCAAGTCCAACTTTTTTGAGAGAGGATGCGGTTCTATTATTGGCTGAAGCTTATGAGTCAAATATGGAGGATCTCAAACACGAGTTACATCAGACGAGGAGGGTGTTAGAAAGAAAAAAGGGGGGAAAGGAGAGTCCTACTACTCTAATGGAGTTCACTCAGTTTTTGGACCCATACCAGGATGTTTTTTATGAGTTATTCAGGTTGTGTAAAATAGCGGTTGTTTTACCTGTGAGCAGTGCATCCTGTGAACAAAGTTTTTCATCTCTCATTGAGACTTATTTGCGATCTACTATGACAGAAAAGAGACTATCAAGTTTGTCTGTACTCAGCATTGAATCAAATCGCACCAAAGCATTAGATCTAGATAGATTTGTAAAGCGTTTTGCTGAGCAACATGGAAATCGGCGCATTCAGCTGTTATAGGCATGACAACTTCAGGTTCTGCTCACTGGTGTTTTTTTAAAGCTGTTAAAATTATGACATTTCAAATGTTACACTGGTGTAAATCCTGCTGAACATGAAGCAGTGTTGTTATTGTTGTTTTTGTTAATATACAGTATTAAACTGTCTAACAGCCTGTGTGAACTTTCAAAATGTTTTTGTACTTTTTCGGACTGGGAACAAAATGTATTTTTATGTGACTTTTAAGGGTTGTAACTCTGTGAGCCTTTTTTGTAATTTGTTGATAGAGCAGCTTAGATTTACATGCATGAAATGTGAAAATGTCCTTTTATGCCACCTCAACTGCTGTGAATATTGTATATACTGTACCATTCAATATTTTTCATCACTTTATCAGTTACCTCTTCTGTAAAAAAAATAGTTGAATCTACTGAGGGACACATTGGGAGAATTTAAACAATAAAAGCGATGTCCAGTACTTTGAGTGCTATGACCCATTTATTTGCACAGTGTATTTATGCTCACCTTAGTACAGCTCAGTTCATAGATCTTCATGGGTAAGTTTCTCTGACACAGTCAAAAACGGTTTGCTTGCCCTCGAACACATCTGCCACTCATCACCTGTGTCTTACCTTACTGCCTTTCCTGAGATACTTTCTTTCTTTGTCACCTTCTCTCTGGATGTAGATAGTTTTATTACGGCTCCCTTCAGGAGCCTCAAAACATAAACAAGTCCATAGAGGGTAGCCTCTGTCAACAGAGAAAAGGTTTACACTGTAATCTAACGTGACAGAAGTCAGAAGAATGGTGTACGTTGTATATGTACCTACATGTGGATCATTTGTAAGAGTCATTACAATGTACTATGGCTCATTAAAAAGACAATCAGAAATAGACTAATCAAACAATAAACAGGTCAACACTTGTGATCCTCCAGTTCAGTCTGTGGAGATAATTGATGAATTATTTAGACAGACTTTAAGAAACAACTCTGTCTTTGACCTTTCTGAGTCCTCAACACGTTTTCAAGAATTACATTTAGTCAAAGTTTAGAAACATCTACATTTGATCTTCTTTATTGCATCATTATTTGTGTGTAGATGACCAAAGTGTTTTCTGCTCATTTGTGTTTGTCAGCTTTGAGTAGATCCACTCTGTCAGTGATTCATGTCTCCTTACTGATGCTGAATTAACAAAGTTTTCTACTTTCATTTCAGTTTCTCTGTCAGGTCTGAAAGAGGAGTTGAGTTGTGTGGACGTCTGTTCTGTGCAGCAGCAGAGAGAGATCAGCAGACAGGAGAGAACACACTGCAGCTGTTATCATCACTGTGCTCATATAAAACATTCCCCTTAGTTGATGTGGAGGGATGGGACTATAAACTATATCAGTGTGAGTTCCTTCTGGATCTGTACTCCCACATGAAGGACTGTGAGACTAAAACAGGCTTGAGAGTCCTTCCATCATTACAGTCAGTTCTCCAGTCAGCTCCTGCTCTCTGGTTCATTAACCTCTCAAAGAGAAACACCTCCATCCTCCTGGAAGTGCTGAGACTCCGACCAGAGAAGACTCCAGTAGAGCTGAAGAACTGTCCACATGAAGAGAGTGAAGTGAGGAGCTTCCTTCAGTGTCTGCCTCATATCTCACAGCTCAGGTAAATGAATGACTCTTCACACCACAGTGTACATCTGTTAAGGTTTGCTCCTCCATCTGAATCCTGTCACTGTAACCTTGAATTATCCAACAACACATGATGGTGACATGTATAACATACTCCCAGACGTCCTCATTTAGCTGAACAACTGTTTACTGAAGTTTTTAAAGATATAGAATGAAACAGGTGAAAACAAAACAAACTAGTAATAAGAGACAAAGAATGGACAGATATTTGCTCCTTTAAATGGAAAGCACTAAATCTCATGCATGGAAGGAACATTCATTGTTTGATCTGTTTTCTTTTCTCATTGACTTGATGTCTTTGTGTCTTAATACTTCATTGGTATCATTGAAAAGTGTAGGAAGCCAAACTGTGGATCATGCTTGAGTTACTTTCTTTCTTTGTCACCTTCTCTCTGGATGTAGTTTTATTACGGCTCCCTTCAGGAGCCTCAAAACAGAAACAACAAGTCCATAGAGGGTAGCCTCTGTCAACAGAGAAAAGGTTTACACTGTAATCTAACGTGACAGAAGTCAGAAGAATGGTGTACGTTGTACAGGTCCTTCTCAAAAAATTAGCATATTGTGATAAAGTTCATTATTTTCTGTAATGTACTGATAAACATTAGACTTTCATATATTTTAGATTCATTACACACAACTGAAGTAGTTCAAGCCTTATATTGTTTTAATATTGATGATTTTGGCAAAAAAAGTCAAGAAAAACCAAAAAACCCTATCTCAAAACATTAGCATATTTCATCCGACCAATAAAAGAAAAGTGTTTTTAATACAAAAAAGGTCAACCTTCAAATAATTATGTTCAGTTATGCACTCAATACTTGGTCGGGAATCCTTTTGCAGAAATGACTGCTTCATTGCGGCGTGGCATGGAGGCAATCAGCCTGTGGCACTGCTGAGGTCTTATGGAGGCCCAGGATGCTTCGATAGCGGCCTTAAGCTCATCCAGAGTGTTGGGTCTTGCGTCTCTCAACTGTCTCTTCACAATATCCCACAGATTCTCTATGGGGTTCAGGTCAGGAGAGTTGGCAGGCCAATTGAGCACAGTAATACCATGGTCAGTAAACCATTTACCAGTGGTTTTGGCACTGTGAGCAGGTGCCAGGTCGTGCTGAAAAATGAAATCTTCATCTCCATAAAGCTTTTCAGCAGATGGAAGCATGAAGTGCTCCAAAATCTCCTGATAGCTAGCTGCATTGACCCTGCCCTTGATAAAACACAGTGGGCCAACACCAGCAGCTGACATGGCACCCCAGACCATCACTGACTGAGGGTACTTGACACTGGACTTCAGGCATTTTGGCATTCCCTTCTCCCCAGTCTTCCTCCAGACTCTGGCACCTTGATTTCCGAATGACATGCAAAATTTGCTTTCATCCGAAAAAAGTACTTTAGACCACTGAGCAACAGTCCAGTGCTGCTTCTCTGTCGCCCAGGTCAGGCGCTTCTGCCGCTGTTTCTGGTTCAAAAGTGGCTTGACCTGGGGAATGTGGCACCTGTAGCCCATTTCCTGCACACCCTTCCTCAGGGTCCGGTCACCTCTTCTCGTCGTGCAGCGTTTTCTGCCACACTTTTTCCTTCCCACTGAGGTGCCTTGATACGGCACTCTGGGAACAACCTATTCGTTCAGAAATGTCTTTCTGTGTCTTACCCTCTTGCTTGAGGGTGTCAATGATGGCCTTCTGGACAGCAGTCAGGTCGGCAGTCTTACCCATGATTGCGGTTTTGAGTAATGAACCAGGCTGGGAGTTTTTAAAAGCCTCAGGAATGTTTTGCAGGTGTTTCGAGTTAATTCGTTGATTCAGATGATTAGGTTTATAGCTCGTTTAGAGAACCTTTTCATGATATGCTAATTTTTTGAGATAGGAATTTTGGGTTTTCATGAGCTGTATGCCAAAATCATCAGTATTAAAAGAATAAAAGACCTGAAATATTTCAGTTGGTGTGCAATGAATCTAAAATATTTGAAAGTTTAATTTTTATCATTACATTATGGAAAAGAATGAACTTCATCACAATATGCTAATTTTTTGAGAAGTACCTGTATATGTACCTACATGTTGATCATTTGTAAGAGTCATTACAATGTACTATGGCACATTAAAAAGACAATCAGAAATAGACTAATCAAACAATAAACAGGTCAACACTTGTGATCCTCCAGTTCAGTCTGTGGAGATAATTGATGAATTATTTACCAGGAAATAAAAAGCAGCTGAACGCGAGGTTTGAAAGATATTCATTAAGAAGAGTGAACGAGATGATTCGATAACTGTGTGAAAAACAATCTATATTAACCAATCAGATCAATACATGTACTACATGAAGGGTCAACAGTTTAAACCAAAGAACAGTAAAGAGCAAACATGTTTATAAGATGTTCAATTCATTGTGATCATGAAAAAGATGATCATCAGGAGGTGATCAATACATGGAAAGAAAACAATAACACACCTTTTCTTTTTGGACTTTAGTGAGTTTAAAAGTTGTCCTCCAGTTTTCCAGCGTTTGGAACGGATTGATTTATGAATATTTGAGTTGAAGGTTTCCTTCAAGTCACTCTGTTGGTTTATGAGCTGAATCCATGTCATCACATAACATCTCTTTAGACAGACTTTAAGAAACAACTCTGTCTTTGACCTTTCTGAGTCCTCAACACGTTTTCAAGAATTACATTTAGTCAAAGTTTAGAAACATCTACATTTGATCTTCTTTATTGCATCATTATTTGTGTGTAGATGACCAAAGTGTTTTCTGCTCATTTGAGTTTGTCAGCTTTGAGTAGATCCACTCTGTCAGTGATTCATGTCTCCTTTCTGATGCTGACTTAACAAAGTTTTCTACTTTCATTTCAGTTTCTCTGTCAGGTCTAAAAGAGGAGTTGAGTTGTGTGGACGTCTGTTCTGTGCAGCAGCAGAGAGAGATCAGCAGACAGGAGAGAACACACTGCAGCTGTTATCATCACTGTGCTCATATAAAACATTCCCCTTAGTTGATGTGGAGAGATGGAACTATAAAGAATATCAGTGTGAGTTCCTTCTGGATCTGTACTCCCACATGAAGGACTGTGAGACTAAAACAGGCTTGAGAGTCCTTCCATCATTACAGTCAGTTCTCCAGTCAGCTCCTGCTCTCTGGTTCATTGACCTCTCAGAGAGAAAGACCTCCATCCTCCTGGAAGTGCTGAGACTCCGACCAGAGAAGACTCCAGTGGAGCTGAAGAACTGTCCAGATGAAGAGAGTGAAGTGAGGAGCTTCCTTCAGTGTCTGCCTCATATCTCACAGCTCAGGTAAATGAATGACTCTTCACACCACAGTGTACATCTGTTAAGGTTTGCTCCTCCATCTGAATCCTGTCACTGTAACGTTGAATTATCCAACAACACATGATGGTGACATGTATAACATACTCCCAGAAGTCCTCATTTAGCTGAACAACTGTTTAATGATGTTTTTAAAGATATAGAATGAAACAGGTGAAAACAAAGTAAACTAGTAATAAGAGACAAAGAATGGACAGATATTTGCTCCTTTAAATGGAAAGCACTAAATCTCATGCATGGAAGGAACATTCATAGTTTGTTTTCTTTTCTCATTGACTTGATGTCTTTGTGTCTTAATACTTCTGTTACGGTTCAGAGAAGACCCAATAGCAGAATGAACAAGCAGAGGCAGGAGTAAGGCAAAAAAACTGAAACTTTACTTGATCTTTAAGGCAGAGTACCATACGTCCATAAACAAAAACAAGAACAAGAAAAAAATCAAGAAATCCAGTCCCAAGTAATACAGGGAGATATCCAACAGGCGAAAACAAACTGGCTTGAGGCTCTGCAGGCGGTAACAACTATGACGATCAGACAAAGCAGGGGGGAGATTGACCAAGTTTATATAGAGAGGGTAATGAGCAGATGAGCAACAGGTGAGTGACAGGATCCAGGAGGCTGACGGATGATTGGCTGAGACGGCACAGGAAATGGGCGGAGACCAAGAACAGGGGGGAAGGCTGGCAGGTGCAGAATGGACAGTGAGCAGAGGAGTGAGTGCAGGAAGGCGGGGTATCAGGAGCAGGAAGCTCCAGCAGAAACCATGACAGTACCCCCCCCCTCTACGGACACCTCCAGGTGTCCTACTGGGCTGTTCTGGGTGCAGACGATGAAACTCCCTGATGAGGGCGGGGTCGTAGACGTCCTTAGCCGAAACCCACGACCTTTCCTCAGGACCGTAGCCCTCCCAGTCCACCAAATATTGAATTCCTCTTCCCCACCGTCGAGCCTTGAGGAGTTTCTTGACGGCATAGACTTCTTCTCCATCGATGAGCTGGGGAGGAGGAGGAGGGTTGGCGGGTGGGATGTGTGTGCTGGTGCGTACTGGCTTAATACAGGACACGTGAAAGGTGGGGTGTATTCTCCGAAGGGTCCGGGGCAACTGTAAACGGACAGCAGCGGGATTAATAATCTTCGAAACCGGAAATGGACCAACAAACCTCGGAGTTAACTTTCTAGAGACAGTCCGGAGGGGTAGATCTCTAGATGACAACCAGACCCTTTGTCCTATTCAGTATCTGGGAGCAGCGGACCGGTGGCGATCTGCCTGTTTCTTTTGACGGGCAGAAGATCGTAGGAGTTGGGTACGGGCTTGTTTCCAGGTCCGATGACATCTGCGGACGAAAGCCTGGGCAGAGGGCACAAATGTCTCCTCCTCTTGTGAGGGGAACAATGGGGGTTGATATCCAAAACAAACTTGAAATGGGGAGAGGCCAGTAGCAGAAACAGGAAGTGAATTGTGTGCATACTCCACCCATGGAAGAAACTGACTCCAAGAGGACGGGTTTTGGCTCACCATGCAACGGAGTGCGGTCTCGAGGTGTTGATTGGCCCTCTCAGTCTGACCATTGGTCTGTGGATGGAAGCCAGAAGACAACTGAACTGATGCACCTATGAGGGTACAAAAGGCTTTCCAAAAACGAGAGGTAAATTGAGGTCCCCTGTCGGAGACCACGGAGGTAGGCAGGCCGTGTATCCTAAAAACATGTTGTACAAGGATTTGAGCAGTCTCATTAGCCGTGGGAAGTTTAGGCAGTGGAATGTAATGCACAGACTTAGAAAAACGATCTACTACTGTCAGGACCACTGTGTTACCATCTGAGTTCGGAAGACCGGTGATGTAATCCAGGGCTATGTGTGACCAGGGTCGGCGGGGAATTGGCAATGGGTGTAACAGTCCAGCAGGAGGACGGTTAGATGTTTTCCCCTGGGCACAGTTGGGACAGGCAGCCACATACTCCAACACATCCTTTTGCATGTGGGGCCACCAAAACCGCTGGCGGATAAGAGCCAAGGTGCGTTGAATCCCCGGGTGGCAGGCCAGTCTTGATGCATGAGCCCACTGGAGGACCTGAGAGCGGACAGACACAGGGACAAATAGACTCCCCCTAGGCTCTTTACCTGGGGATGGATGCTGACGGAGGGCCTCCAGTACTCTTTGCTCAACTGCAAACCGTACCGTAGCAACAAGACACTGGCCGGGCAGGATAGTGTCCGACTTAGGTAATTCCCCCTCCTTGATGAACTGGCGTGACAAAGCATCTGGCTTCATATTTTTGGACCCTGGACGGTAGGAGAGAGTGAAGTGGAAACGTGAGAAAAATAGTGCCCACCTAGCCTGTCTGGAATTCAGACGCTTTGCCGTTTTCATATACTCCAGGTTCTTGTGGTCCGTCCACACCAAGAATGTTTTCTCCGCCCCCTCCAACCAGTGTCTCCATTCCTCCAAAGCCAACTTGACAGCCAACAGTTCCCGATCGCCGATGTCATAGTTCCTCTCTGTGGAAGACAGACGATGAGAGAAGAAGGCACAGGGGTGCATCTTATTATCCTTGGCGGAGCGCTGAGACAGGACGGCCCCCACTCCTACATCAGAGGCATCCACCTCAACCACAAATCGGAGCCGAGGGTCGGGTGTGATTAGGATAGGAGCAGAAGTGAAGGCTTTCTTAAGCCTACAAAAAGCCTCCTCTAAAGAAGCTGACCAGGAAAACAGAACCTTGGGAGAGGTGAGAGCCGTTAGTGGAGAGGCAACAGAACTGTAATTGCGTATGAACCTTCTATAAAAGTTGGCAAACCCCAGAAACCTTTGGAGCTCCTTCCTGGTGGTGGGCTGTGGCCACTCCAACACTGCCTTGACCTTGGCAGAGTCCATCTCCAACCTTCCAGCAGAGACTACGAATCCCAAAAAGGACACAGTGTCCCGGTGAAAATCACACTTCTCAGCCTTCACATACAACTGATTCTCCAGTAGGCGCTGCAGGACCTGCCTCACATGCTGCACATGCTCCTGGGGGGACTTGGAAAAGATCAAAATATCATCCAGGTAAACATATACAAACCTATTAACCATGTCCCGCAACACGTCATTAACAAGGGTCTGAAATACGGCAGGGGCATTAGTCAAACCAAAAGGCATTACCAGGTATTCATAGTGTCCACTAGGAGTGTTAAAGGCTGTCTTCCACTCATCTCCCTCACGAATTCTTATCAGATGATAAGCGTTGCGGAGGTCCAGTTTTGAGAAGATAGTAGCTCCCTGTAGGTTCTCAAAAGCAGAGGATATTAGTGGCAAGGGGTAACGATTCTTAATAGTAATGTCATTCAGCCCACGATAGTCAATACAAGGCCTAAGGGATCTGTCCTTTTTCTCCACAAAGAAAAAACCTGCCCCTGCTGGAGAAGAGGATGGTCGGATAATGCCCGCTGACAAAGCATCCTTAATGTACTTGTTCATGGCCCCCATTTCAGGGGCTGTCAGAGAGTAGAGCCTACCCTCAGGTGGTGAAGTTCCAGGCAGCAGATCTATAGCACAGTCGTATGGCCGGTGGTGAGGAAGAGTGGTAGCACGCGACTTGCTGAATACGGTTTTAAGGTCTAGATAATCCGCTGGCACTGCAGCCAGGTCCGGAAACTCCTCCTGAGGCTCCACAACGCCACCTGGTGGTAAGGCTGACAAGAGACACTTAGACAAACAAAAGGTGCTCCACCCCAAAATGGTGTTATTTGCCCAGTCCATGTGTGGGTTATGTTTGACCAGCCAGGGATAGCCCAATATTATGGGAACCTGAGGAGTGTCAATCAGGTGCAGGGGAATCATTTCACAGTGGTTACCAGAAATTCGGAGTGAAACAGGTTCGGTAATATATTTCACCTTCGCAAGAGGCTGCCCGTTGAGTGCGTTGGCTTGAATGGTTTGGGGAAGTTTTTGAGTGAGAATACCTAGTTGCCTGACCAGGGCTGTGTCAATCATACTTTCGTCCGCACCAGAGTCCACTAACACAGCAACCTCTAGTCGCTGATCTCTCCACTGTAGAGTGGCTGTTAGAAGAGAACGTTTAACGGAAGATTCAGAGAATGGAAGGACGCTCACCAGTAACTCCCGTTCTACCGGCGAGCGTTGTCTTTTAACGGGCAGGAAGCAACGTAGTGTCCCGGCTGACCACAGTAAAGGCAGGAACCTGTAGCGATGCGTCGTCGTCGTTCCACAGAGGACAACTGGGTCCGGTCAACCTGCATGGGCTCGGGGACTGAGGGGCTCGGAGCTGGTTCCCCTGCTGGTGATCTGTAAGGAGGAAACTGAGGGCGCCTAGCAAGCTTCTCTCTCTGTCTCTGCGTTAGCCTGATATCCATACGAATGGCTAAGTCAATGAGTGAGTCTAGTGTGGCAGGCAACTCACAGGTGGCTAGCTCATCCTTTATAGTCTCCGACAGTCCATTCAAAAAGGCATCGAACTGAGCCTCTGAATTCCAAGAGCAACTGGCTGCCAATGTACGAAAGTCAATGGCGTAATCAGAAACTGACCTCCTCCCTTGGCGTAACTGTAGCAATACCCGGGCCGCCTCTCTGCCACTGACGGACCTGTCGAACACCTTCTTCATTTCCTGAATGAACACATCCAGGGAGGCACATACAGGTGAATTAGCCTCCCACACTGAAGTACCCCACTCCCTCGCTCTTCCATCCAGGAGAGTGATGATGTAGGCAACTCGGGAGCGCTCAGATGGGAAGCAGGAGGGTTGCAGTTCGAACACCAGAGAACATTGAGATAGAAAAGAACGGCACAGGCCAGGCTCACCGCTGTAGTGACTAGGAGGAGGCAAACGCGGCTCGTGACTGGGTTGTGGTGCCAGAGGAAGCGGGGGCGGTAGTGCTGAAGCTGCAGGTGAGGCTGTGTTGCTGGACAGGTTTGCAGCCTGAAGCTGCTGTAGCTGGGTCGACAGGTGATCCACACTGTTTGTGAGTACTTGCAGGTGCTGTGTCACCGCGGCCATCTCCTGCTGATGAGTGTTGAGGGCGGACCCTTGCTTGTCCACCTGTGCAAAGAGATGTAGAAATTCTGCTGGGTCCATTCTTGGTCTGATCGTACTGTTACGGTTCAGAGAAGACCCAATAGCAGAATGAACAAGCAGAGGCAGGAGTAAGGCAAAAAAACTGAAACTTTACTTGATCTTTAAGGCAGAGTACCATACGTCCATAAACAAAAACAAAAACAAGAACAAGAAAAAAATCAAGAAATCCAGTCCCAAGTAATACAGGGAGATATCCAACAGGCGAAAACAAACTGGCTTGAGGCTCTGCAGGCGGTAACAACTATGACGATCAGACAAAGCAGGGGGGAGATTGACCAAGTTTATATAGAGAGGGTAATGAGCAGATGAGCAACAGGTGAGTGGCAGGATCCAGGAGGCTGACGGATGATTGGCTGAGACGGCACAGGAAATGGGCGGAGACCAAGAACAGGGGGGAAGGCTGGCAGGTGCAGAATGGACAGTGAGCAGAGGAGTGAGTGCAGGAAGGCGGGGTATCAGGAGCAGGAAGCTCCAGCAGAAACCATGACAACTTCATTGGTATCATTCAAAAGTGTAGGAAGCCAAACTGTGTCCATAGAGGGTAGCCTCTGTCAACAGAGAAAAGGTTTACACTGTAATCTAACGTGACAGAAGTCAGAAGAATGGTGTACGTTGTATATGTACCTACATGTTGATCATTTGTAAGAGTCATTACAATGTACTATGGCTCATTAAAAAGACAATCAGAAATAGACTAATCAAACAATAAACAGGTCAACACTTGTGATCCTCCAGTTCAGTCTGTGGAGATAATTGATGAATTATTTAGACAGACTTTAAGAAATAACTCTGTCTTTGACCTTTCTGAGTCCTCAACACGTTTTCAAGAATTACATTTAGTCAAAGTTTAGAAACATCTACATTTGATCTTCTTTATTGCATCATTATTTGTGTGTAGATGACCAAAGTGTTTTCTGCTCATTTGTGTTTGTCAGCTTTGAGTAGATCCACTCTGTCAGTGATTCATGTCTACTTTCTGATGCTGACTTAACAAAGTTTTCTACTTTCATTTCAGTTTCTCTTATGGGTCTAAAAGAGGAGTTGAGTTGTGTGGACGTCTGTTCTGTGCAGCAGCAGAGAGAGATCAGCAGACAGGAGAGAACACACTGCAGCTGTTATCATCACTGTGCTCATATAAAACATTCCCCTTAGTTGATGTGGAGGGATGGGACGACGACGATAAAGAATATCAGTGTGAGTTCCTTCTGGATCTGTACTCCCACATGAAGGACTGTGAGACTAAAACAGGCTTGAGAGTCCTTCCATCATTACAGTCAGTTCTCCAGTCAGCTCCTGCTCTCTGGTTCATTGACCTCTCAAAGAGAAAGACCTCCATCCTCCTGGAAGTGCTGAGACTCCGACCAGAGAAGACTCCAGTGGAGCTGGAGAACTGTCCAGATGAAGAGAGTGAAGTGAGGAGCTTCCTTCAGTGTCTGCCTCATATCTCACAGCTCAGGTAAATGAATGACTCTTCACACCACAGTGTACATCTGTTAAGGTTTGCTCCTCCATCTGAATCCTGTCACTGTAACGTTGAATTATCCAACAACACATGATGGTGACATGTATAACATACTCCCAGAAGTCCTGATTTAGCTGAACAACTGTTTACTGATGTTTTTAAAGATATAGAATGAAACAGGTGAAAACAAAACAAACTAGCAATAAGAGACAAAGAATGGACAGATTTATGCTCCTGTTGCGGAAAACTATTACGTTAATATTAAAGTGTTAAATAGATTAACACACCTCGTTAGAAGAAGGGCACCACCTGGCTCACCAGGAAAAATTTTATTGATTATGGAAATCAATAACTTGTATGATTTATGAAAATCGATAAATTTATGGATTTATTAATTTTAAATCAATCTCAATCTAAGTTATGAATTCTCAAAACGTTCAACCACTGTGAATCAAACACGAACACACCTTTGAATTTTATACGTGATTATTTTTAATGAACAAGGATGAACAAAGAAATGAACGATCTCAAAGGAGCATCAGATATATATAAAAACCAGAGATGACAGATACTATTTCTTTATTCAATTCAGTATGGTGTTGTTTACGTCTGTCTAACCAAAACTATTAACTAGATTCGGATCAGAATTTTATTGAACGAAAACAAAAATAAAAAAAATATAAAAGAAGAGGGTGGAACTATATTACGGTGGATAGAGCCAGGGGGAAGATTTCAAACGAAGGACACTCTCGACACTTATTTCTGAGCAACAACCAACTGTTGAATATCTTACTGTATTCGCTGAAAAACGAGTCCGCCCAGTGGTACTGTAATTTGGAGAAGGGATTTCTGAGAAGATCCTGTCCAGTTTTACAGCCCGTGGTCCACCTTAGTGAACAGGTCGGAGTCGATTTAGCGATGAACCCAGAAGTGTCGTGGTGCGTTCCGTCAGCTTTTCCCAGCTCGGATGAATGTCCAAAACGGTTTGATGATAAACGATCGTCAATTCTCTGCTTAAACTGAAATGGCCAATTCAGTTTAATTCAGATGACGAATCATTCAAGTCTTTGTTGAAAAGAAAAATCCAAAAAAATATCGTCCAGAAGAAAACTTTCAATTTGAAGCTACGCCGAGCCTCAACAGGATGTACAAATTCCACAAAGTTAAAAACGAAATTACGGGACCAGCCAAAGATATGACGGCTGCACGGCCTTTTTAATCGAGTGCTGAGGATACCACGCCCCTTCCAGATGATGTGTCTCTGGGCGGGCTGAAACATGACTCTAAAGTTCTGAAACTAAACTAACGTAAACAAAACACCACACCAGAGTTCTTAATTCTATGTAAACAATGAAACAACATGTACAGACATGAAACTGAAACGAAACATAAGATCAGACCATGAATGCAACAATTTTCAAGCGTAGAATTGACGTCTTGTCTGTTGAATAAAACATTGATTTAAAAGAACCACTAGATGGCACTGGTGCTCCATGACAATCTTTGAACAGAGGCCGTGACTTCAAACGATAACCCAATTGTTTAATAGCTTCGTGATAGATTGTCCAATCTGAGTCTGGCTTGAATGACAGCGTTAGTTGAAACGTCCTTAGAAAGATTATACATCTGAAAATGAAACATACATGTTGGTTAACATACATCTGAAAATGAGAGCATAAGATCTCCCCTCATTTTAATGGGCTTCAGTCCAACTTCAGACATTCCTTAGGGGGAGATTAAGTTGTCTTGCAAATCAGAGGTTCGTGGCAGAAGTGTTTTCAAAGTGTCAATACGATTTATTAATGAAGGGAAAAAATGTGGTTCCATATGTTTTCTGCGTAATGAAGCCCTTTGAAAATGTTTACATGGGATGCGATAGCCTTTATGATTTCAGGTTTGAAGGGTTCAAACTGAGGGTCTTGTCGAAAGCAGAGAGGGAGGAGAATCATAAAGTTGAGTTGTGTGAGGACATCTGGTGGAGAGTGAAGATGAGGGCCTCCGGCCTCTCCAGAGGACCGTCAGGCTCCTCTTGGATCTGATCAAATGAAAAATATTCGTTACACTCCTTTAAATGGAAAGCACTAAATCTCCTGCATGGAAGGAACATTCATTGTTTGATCTGTTTTCTTTTGTCATTGACTTGATGTCTTTGTGTCTTAATACTTCATTGGTATCATTCAAAAGTGTAGGAAGCCAAACTGTGGATCATGCTTGAGTTACTTTCT
The DNA here is from genome assembly GCF_947650265.1 of Symphodus melops. Taxonomy (NCBI): domain Eukaryota; kingdom Metazoa; phylum Chordata; class Actinopteri; order Labriformes; family Labridae; genus Symphodus; species Symphodus melops. The sequence continues at coordinate 2,701,284 of NC_136695.1, forward strand.
TTCTTTGTCACCTTCTCTCTGGATGTAGATAGTTTTATTACGGCTCCCTTCAGGAGCCTCAGAACAGAAACAACAAGTCCATAGAGGGTAGCCTCTGTCAACAGAGAAAAGGTTTACACTGTAATCTAACGTGACAGAAGTCAGAAGAATGGTGTACGTTGTATATGTACCTACATATTGATCATTTGTAAGAGTCATTACAATGTACTATGGCTCATTAAAAAGACAATCAGAAATAGACTAATCAAACAATAAACAGGTCAACACTTGTGATCCTCTAGTTCAGTCTGTGGAGATAATTGATGAATTATTTAGACAGACTTTAAGAAATAACTCTGTCTTTGACCTTTCTGAGTCCTCAACACGTTTTCAAGAATTACATTTAGTCAAAGTTTAGAAACATCTACATTTGATCTTCTTTATTGCATCATTATTTGTGTGTAGATGACCAAAGTGTTTTCTGCTCATTTGTGTTTGTCAGCTTTGAGTAGATCCACTCTGTCAGTGATTCATGTCTCCTTTCTGATGCTGACTTAACAAAGTTTTCTACTTTCATTTCAGTTTCTCTGTCAGGTCTAAAAGAGGAGTTGAGTTCTGTGGACGTCTGTTCTGTGCAGCAGCAGAGAGAGATCAGCAGACAGGAGAGAACACACTGCAGCTGTTATCATCACTGTGCTCATATAAAACATTCCCCTTAGTTGATGTGGAGAGAAGGGACTATAAAGAATATCAGAGTGAGTTCCTTCTGGATCTGTACTCCCACATGAAGGACTATGAGACTAAAACAGGCTTGAGAGTCCTTCCATCATTACAGTCAGTTCTCCAGTCAGCTCCTGCTCTCTGGTTCATTGACCTCTCAGAGAGAAAGACCTCCATCCTCCTGGAAGTGCTGAGACTCCGACCAGAGAAGACTCCAGTGGAGCTGGAGAACTGTCCAGATGAAGAGAGTGAAGTGAGGAGCTTCCTTCAGTGTCTGCCTCATACCTCACAGCTCAGGTAAATGAATGACTCTTCACACCACAGTGTACATCTGTTAAGGTTTGCTCCTCCATCTGAATCCTGTCACTGTAACCTTGAATTATCCAACAACACATGATGGTGACATGTATAACATACTCCCAGAAGTCCTCATTTAGCTGAACAACTGTTTACTGATGTTTTTAAAGATATAGAATGAAACAGGTGAAAACAAAGTAAACTAGTAATAAGAGACAAAGAATGGACAGATATTTGCTCCTTTTAATGGAAAGCACTAAATCTCATGCATGGAAGGAACATTCATTGTTTGATCTGTTTTCTTTTCTCATTGACTTGATGTCTTTGTGTCTTAATACTTCATTGGTATCATTCAAAAGTGTAGGAAGCCAAACTGTGGATCATGCTTGAGTTACTTTCTTTCTTTGTTTTTAAAGATATAGAATGAAACAGGTGGATCAGAAGCCTTTCATTGGCCGAGCGTAGAGTAGACCTGGATTATCGTTATTTTTTAAATGCACAGTTTATTGAATCATAAAATGTTTTTTTAAAAATATATTATTAAAGATTTTGCTCCTGAAGTTGTTCATAATGTTTGTCCTGTACTTAGCTTTTCTGTTTTCACACTTCATGCACATTATTCTGTTTTAGCTGTTTAAATAAAGAGGAGCCGTGTTCCTGGCTCTAAGCGAGCAGCTGTGTTTTATACAGTTTGATTTTTTAAATGCACAGATTGAATCATGCTGTATATGATTTTTGAAAATATCTTATTTTTATTAAAGATTTTGCTCCTGAAGTTGTTCATAATAATGTTTGTCCTGTACTGAGCTTTGCTGTTTTCACACTTCATGCACATTATTCTGTTTTAGCTGCAGTCAGCCAGAGTTTTTCCAGCTTGTGTGCAGATCGGTTTCTGTCAGATCCAGAGATGAGGCTGAGCAGATGGTTACTCTGCTGCGGCTCCTCGGGTTCACCCTTCAGTTAACAGGAAAGCTGCACAGCAAAACCTGCAAGTCTGTGGGACGAGTTCTTGGACTCTGTGGTCCTCGTGTGGATCTCATCCTCACTCCCAGAATGATGTCTGTCAGAGGAGCATCACTGCTATTTAGACACACAGAAAGACTACGCAGACTGAGGTTTGCATCTTTGATTCCTCTTTTTTTGAAAACGTCATCCTGTCCAGTTTGAATGTCCAGATTGATTGTTACTTTTTATTTCCCTCTGAATGTTTCAAATCTTAGGCTCTCCAACAGCACGGCCTTGCGTCTGTCTGGATGGGTAAGAAGACGGAGAGTTCCCCGTCTGACTGTTACTGAGCAGCTTTCTCTTGACTCTCAATCAGACCGACCTTCAGAGAAAGTATTGTTGAGGGTTGTGAGTAGTCTGGCATCTCTGCTGCGATACTGGACAGTCAGACAGTTGGATCTAAGTGAGGCCTGGATCCCTGCTCACTGTCTCATTTCACTGCTCTGTCATGATGGCCCTCTTACAATCAAGTAAACATATTTCCTGACCCTTATAATCACTGAATGTGTAATAAAACACAGAATAATCATTCACTCTTCTCAAGATATATTGACAATTTTCTTCAACAGGCTGCAGGAACAGACTTCCCTGCAGCTACTAGATCTCCTCTATCAAACTCAGGACAAGGACTTGACCTCGGGCTTCTTGAGAAAGGTTAATGGAGACCTGACCCCCTTCTGTCTAAACTGGGAGCTTCTTCATCATCTTCTGCAGCAGTCCTCTCAGATCATAACTGTGAACCTGAGGAAAAACAGCTTCCTGCAAGAGAGCATCACACGTCTGCTTCCCTTTCTGGACAGGATCACATTTGTAAGGTTTGTGTATTTTGGACGATTCACAAAATTGGACCTGTAAGGATGTACGCCACTCACCCTTTGAAAGTGTTGAAAACAAACTTGATGAATAATATGTGGACGTGTAAGTAAACTCTGACCTGTGTTGGGGAATATTAGATGCAGGGTAAATCAAAGGTCATTCTTGATGAGTCTACATTTCTTTTAGCTTTTGTGCCTTTCTTAGTAAAGACTTTTTTTTTTTTTTGCTTTCAGGACTTGTCCCAGCTTTACGTTGACTTCCCTCAGAGAGATCTATACAACTCGGGCCAGTTCAGTTGTACCCAGCTTTGTGAGGTCATTTGATCACGTGATCAACCTGACCTGCCAAGAGATGGACTCAGAGGACTGTGCTGCTCTGCTCTTCACCCTCAAACACAGTGATGGAGTGAAACTGAACCTCCTGTGGACCTCCATACCAACGGGGGAAATCCAATCCATCCTGTGCACACTGGACAAAGTTTCTCAACTCAGGTCGGACGTCAGCGCTTGTTCCTCACAGAAATGGTTATATTTGTTTAACAATGACTTCTTTTAATCAGTGTTCCTAACAGTGTTGACAGGAATCTGCTGCTGAAGTTCGTCCACTGCTGTGCTCTCTCTGATGACCAGCAGAGGGCAGCAGTCAGTCTGCTCAGGACTCTGCAGCACAGGTTAGATCTGTCCTGTTCCTCCTGTGTGGAGCTGTCAGAGAAAGATCAGAGTGAGACTCTCAGACTGACGGTCGATGACTGCAGGGTCGTCTCCATCATCCTGAGATACAGCAGCCAGGACACAGAGCTCCATCTGCAGGACTGTGAGGTGGAGGATAGTGGACTGGACCTGCTGTTTCCTGTCCTGGATAGAGTCCGCCTCAGGTTTGGTGTTGGGTGGGGACCACAAAATGACCAAGACCACAGTTTGAGTTTCTGTTGTTCCTGTCAGTACACTAACAACCTGCCCTTCACTCTGATTCTCCCGTTTAGAGCCAATAAAGTTGTCCTGCTCCAGCTGGTGTTGCTGCTTCCTTTGAGGGGGGACTCAGTGAGACGTGCAGGGTCCTTGTGTAAAGCCCTGGGTGGAGAGCTGGATCTCAGTCACACTGTACTGGATCAGAAAGCCTGTCAAGCTTTGGCCTGGATGCTGGACTTCTCTGAAGGGCTGACAGAGCTGGACCTCAGTCACTGCCAGCTAACCGACCAGCTGCTGCTCACAATCAAGGAACATCTGCACAAAGTGCACGTCCTCGAGTGAGTTCACGAGTGTAAAAATACATGAAGAACATGAACTCAACAGGTCCAGTTGGTGTAAGGTTTCAGTGATGTCAACTGTGTGACCAGACAACCTTTGCTGATACAAAAGAGATAAATATTGATTTCCTGTTGCATCTCCTCATTTTGTTTTCCAAAGTTGTTTTGTTGTTGTATTGACTCTGGAGGTCAGATGTGTCTTTACCAGAGTTGGTCAGAGCAGATCAATTGTTATCCTCTGAACAAACACATTTTTATTTCTCTTGATCCGTGTCTGGCGGCTGTTTTGTGTTTGGACGGGATCTGTTCACACCAGCAGCTGGCTGACACGACGCGTTATCAATAAATCACTGTGTCGCTTTTTTTCTTTGTGTATTTCACAGCCTGAGTCACAATAAGATCACTGATGCTTCAACATCCACACTCCTTGAACTGATCTCCAACAACCCCTCCATCGAAACCGTGCGGTGAGCATGCATTAATATGAGCACCTTTCCTTTATGAAGACATTTCTCATCATACTCTTCATCATCATAGCTTATTTTGATTTACACTGAAACTCAGGGTTCAGGCTGAATGAGTGATGTTTGCTCTCTTTCTGTTTTCTAGACTCTTCAGGAACAACATTGTAAACCAAGCACCCTTTAAGAAAACCAAGAAGTTTGAAATCTGATGAACCAGGTGAGTGTGGTGTGCTGCTCAGGGAAGACATGGTTACGCTGAAGAGCCTTCCCTCACTCCCCTCGTCCCATTCAAATCCAGGAAGTGCTGATTACCAGGGATATTAACAACAAGTCCTATGAGCTGAAACTGGTAACTTGGAGGAATCCAATGACTGCTGTGAAAGTAGAGCTGACGACGAGGGAAAGACTATATGACGGCGTGGAAATACAGCTGACAGGAAGAAAAGACCCCAGCAGGGCTGCCATGGACCAGCTATCCATGATCGGAGGCTCTGTCACATTATAAAGTGAATAGGAGTCACCCCTCATGGCTACAAGAAGTCCACAGAGGACTTGTTAATGGTTGAATGTTCTGTTTTGTGTCTTCTGGAAAATCAAAGTGTTCTTCTTTAAATTGACATTTTATGTTGCACCATTAATTTTGTTCCTGTTAATTTTTTTGTTTCTGTTTTAACAACGAGGTTAATAATGTTTTTGGACACTCGAGCATGTTATCCTTTTATACACTCTGTTTCCATAAATAAAGCACGTCATTGCATGTAATTTCTTCACACTCAAATAAAAATTAATTGAACAGTTGTTTGATGTATTTTTGTTTGTAGAGCACAGACAGGAGGTCCTCATGTGGGGTACAGCAGGTCATCTTGCAGCAGCTCAGGATCCATCAAATCATCTGCATACACGTCCTCAGTTCTAAGAAGATAAAAGATCATATGTATTTAAACCAGGACACAAATGTTTGACGGCTTTCATTACAGCAAAAAACAAAATGTCAAAAAAAATGCAGACTACGTAGAAATTAGATAATTTCATGAATGCTAGAAAAGGCATTAAGTAATGTTTATACACTTACATGACTTCCAAAGTGTCTTCAACTGCGACCTCCTCCACCACCTCAACTCCGACCACCAGGTTCCTCCTCACTGCATGGAGCGAAAACATCCAACAGGTTATTAAGAGGTGAAGAAAGAGCAGCAGTCAAAGACAAGATTCTGCATTTTTTTTTAATTTCTTCAAAATTATTTTTATTGAATTTATGCAGTTTTACACATCAACATGAACAGAACACTAGAAAACATGTTTTTATTTTCAGTAGAAATAAAATGCATCAGAATCAGAGGCAAATCTGGAAACAGTCGAGCCCTCACCTCCATAGTAAACACAGGGAGATCCAGACCAGCAGGACCCAAAGCCCTCTGGTTCTCTTTGCCCATGAACACATACACATCCCTGGGTCTCCATCCCCGGACCCTCCCAGCACCGACCATCCATGAAGCGCTGAGCTGCATCTCCTCGATCAGGATGAATCACAGTTTCTGGCTGCTGTGAGGAAGGAGCACCAGGACTTTGTGAGGACACGTGACCAGAGCTGCTGGGGGTCCCTGAGTGGACGTGATGACTGATGATGTCATCACAACCTGCAGATATACAGTATGCAGTCAATCACAAGCAAAACAAGAGCAGCTCTTTGAGGCTTAATCATAGATTTTAGACTATGGGTAAGACATCCTGAAACTAAGACACTGCTGTTTTTAAAATCTAATAGACAACATGTTTTCATTGTCTTCAGTTTGAGCCTCGTCATCCATACACTGGTCAGCTGCACGACGTGGCTGACTCATATGTTTCATCCGTCTGTTTCCTGTGCCTGCTGATGAGCCCTGCTGGGTTTGGACTGGGAATCTAGTCACAAGTCATCTGCATATTCTGGCACACACACGTGAACACACACATGGACGTGCACGCGTAACGGGACGGGAAATTCAGCGTTGTCTTCGATGGAGGCAGTGCAGAGCAGCGCAGTGAAGGCGTCGTTTTCACCCTGATGTCCAGTTTTCCACTTCCTTTCTGGAACTTGTATAGTCGACACTGTCATGGTCTCACAGGAAGACGTCTGATTACCTTTCTCCTAACACACTCAACAAAGCTCACTAGCTTGTGTTACAAAGTGAAAAAAAGTGCTGCATTAAAAATACAAACGATAGAAATTTAAATGTTGTGCCTTGACTTGTGTCAACACCGGAGAAAAGCTTCATTCCTCCAACAACATGCTGTTTACTGACGTGCATGTTGTTGTGTATCGGGCCTATCGCTCATCAATTCAAAACATCACAATTGGGTTTGTCCACCTTAAATTCAAAAGCACCACATGTCAGACTGTCTGCGAGGGGAAACTGAAATTAACAGACCAAAACTGTAAATATTTAACGAATGCAGGGTGGGCACCAATCGTGCACGATGTCACATGTTATCTAACACTGTCAAAAGTCAGGACACACCCCTGCCTATGCCTATGTTGTTTTTGTCATATCAAAACACATTGTTTCATCACATCTTCTAATATCTCAAATCTACCTGAAGAGCAGCAGAGAACAGGATGCTCCAATACTTCCTCCTCGTCCTCGTCTACCTCTCGCTGGCTCATCAGGACTGGAACACGGCTCCCTGAATGTGGATGAAGGAGACTCAGAGGAGACCTTGGTGACCAAACCCAACAGTCAGCTTTCATTCTGTCCATCCTGACCCAGAGTCGCTCTTTAATCGCCTTCCAGAAGTGTTTGTGGTCAGAGAGGTGAAGTCACCGCGTCCTCCTCTTCCTCTCAGCTCGGACTCTGAAGCCGGACTTCAAGCGTCAGATGGGTTTTCTCTGGAAGCAGCAGGAGTGACCACATGAAACAAGCTGATTGGGCAACATGTCAGATAATGATGTAATGCCTTCAATTCAAAGATCATCCTTGTGTGTTTTCATGTATAACTACATACAAAGTTTATTTTGCATTACCCCTCTGCTGTCTCTATCTATCTATCTATCTATCTATCTATCTATCTATCTATCTATCTATCTATCTATCTATCCATCCATCTACAGTATATTTCAGAGCTGGCTGTAGACTTACAGGGTGCATGTCAGATTGTTTTTCAGATTGATTTAATGTTTCATGTTTATACATAGAGAGAAAAGTTAACTGGTGTCAAATTCTCTTCACACATACCTGGCCTGTAACGCTGATTCAGATCAGATTTTCAGTCGGTGCAGACAAGTGGCAAACTCTGATGTGTTGAAATACGAAGCCAATGCAATAATTCAAAATCCTGCAGTTCGACAAGTGTCCACTTGAGGCTGGCTGCAGGCGTACAGGAAGTCACATACACAGTCGAAAAAGACTTCTTTTTTTTTTTTACAACAGCATAATTTAACATGTTTAAAACCTGGTTAAAAAACAAATAGCTCTGATTAGCTTGTGTGTTTATCGGCACAGGATAAGTTATTCACAATAAGGCGTGTAGCTGACCTCTCTACCCGTTTGTGCTCGGTTCAGCTCGGGTTATATTCACGTCTAGACTCGACTCTTTTCCTCCGGACATGTTTATAAAACTTCATAATCGTAGTTCACAGCGTCTCTTACTACTGTACAGATGAAGGTGTTAAATGTCCAACAATGCATCAGGCTGTATGTGACCTACCTGGGATTAATTCATTCTCTTGTTGCCAAACAAATGGGACAAATTGTGCAATAAAATGTTCCATCTTATACACACGTGCATGATAGTGTTCATTACTTTCTGGCTTTTTTAAATGTTTTTGATGCATGTTTTACTGGCTCTTTCAATTATTGTTTTTGATAAAAACATTTTCTACACTTTTAAATTTTTATTTTATTTAATTTGTTATTTTCTCCTGCTATCCTGTTTCGCTGCTGTAACATTGTACATGTCTCAGTTTGTCAGATGAATAAAGGTTTATTTTATATCTTAATAAGTTCTGTGTGAGGGGCCTACTCACCAATCACACCAGCCCGCTTATTTAACCAAACAAACTTATCGTTACAGGCCTGTTTGAATAGTTCAATGTGTGTGTGGTCCAAGTTCACGTGAAGAGGAGGAACCACGTGTCCTCGCAGCATCACCACCGTCTGCTCATCCCGTCCTAGCTTCTAGTGAGCGATGTCCAAAAAAAAAGATATAATCTAAAGAAATTCTTCTAACAGCACTTTACTTACGACCAATCTTCACTTCCGGGCCGGAATGATGAAAAGTCGTCCTCATAGCGAGCTGGGTTAGCTGAACCAGCTCTTGGGCAAGGCATCTGCTGAGCTAGCGTCCGCGTGCAAAACTGTTTCAAAGTATAACAAACACCTTACTGAGGTGAAAATGTCCAAAAACTAGTTTAGCTTGAGGTTTTTTGGCATAGGTGGGTAAAAACCTCATTTATTTACTTAAACGGCTGCGCACATGTCGACTTGTACCTGCGTCTCTCGCGGTCAAGCTAGCGCGTCTCACTTCCGGTTTCCCATTCGCGTAAAGCTAATACAACTAATGACTGGCAGCGGTTGTATACACAACACTTCCTGTTTAGCTCTTCACAATAAAACAAAAAGTATATCAAAAGCATTTTATACTTTACTTGTGTTTAACTTATACTCAGATACCAATTTGTAAACATTTTTAAAACATAAATGAAACAGCATTTTTACCCATATTTATATAATATATTTAAGCGCTCCTCAATCAAGACATCTGATTGGTCAGTGGGCGGAGATTTTCACAGTTTGATCTCCTATCTCCATCATAACCAGCTCCGGAGCAGGTTAGATGTGCAGCATAAGTTACCGTGGCCATATAAACAGGTAAGAAGTGAACGACCCTCGTAGGAGTAAAAGCCCAGAGTTAACCCTGAAATACCCGGCATAGCCCAAAGTCCTTCTACGTGATACATGCCCGTAATGATGGGGGCTGAATGAAAAGCACTGGTTTGCCTGGTGTGCTTGATGATCTCTTAAATATTTAAATGCATGTTAAACCTGGGTATCTTACATAATATATATATATATTTTTTTTTTTAAACACTACTAAATCTTTGTTGTGTGATTATAGGAGTCCATTTCAGTTTGGACTAAGAGTCTTAGCTTGTGCGCTAACAGTCTGTGTTTTTCTTCCACAGCCTTCAGCCTGGAGACCTGCAGACTGACAATGTAGTGGAAAAATACAATTTCATACTGTCTGCACAAAATGTAACCGTTTCACAGGTGCTTCATGTTGAAATACATCAGATGTGCAAACTTTGACTCCCTGTTTTCAACAACCTTGACTCCTTTTTCTTGAAACAACTCCAGTTTCGATTCAGATAACAACTTATGAAGTCATTGTTGCAGGGCAAACTAGACAGGGATGGTATCTCAGAATATTATAGAAGACCAATCACAGAGATGCTATGAAACATTTTATGCAAATGTACAACTCTAGTTTAAGAGTATAAAGCTTCAGCACAAACGGATTCTGCGAAGCACTCGCTTGATGTGACTTTGTATGATACCCCTTTCTGCAAAAAGTTATTCTATGCAATAAAATAACCAGAGACAAAAGACTTTGCTTTCATTCAAACAGAAAAATCCACGACAACAATCAGCATGCTGGATGTATCCTTCACCCATCAGCCTGAAGCTCTTTTCACACATGAACTTCTAGAAAATGACCCACAGCCCCGAAAAATATTCCTAAAAAAATCTACATTCACATCTAAGCGGGAGACATTACCCATTCATACTGCCCTTCAAGGCATGATATTCACGTCCAACTTCAATATGAATGTTGCTGAGGTGCAACGGGGGGAGGAAGTGCAGACCGGGAGAACAGCACTGTGTGTGTGCGTGCCTGACTGTTTGTGTATCAATCAATCAGTCTTTATTTGTATAGCATCAATTCATAACAGGTGTTATCTGGAGACTCTTTACAAAAAGCAGGTAAAGGACCTTACTCTTTGTTAACATTAACAAAAGAGCAACTATACTGACTGTATTTGACCATAAAACAGAAAAGAAATAAGAAACAAGACGACAGGACGTCGCAGAGACGTTTTTACTTTTATTTGATTGATTTCTAAATGCGTTCACATCTTTTCATTTATTACACTACAGACATAAAACATGGAGCGCCTTTCAGATATTTAAACGTGTAAATATTAGTTAATCAACATAAATTAGTGTGTGAAATTGATGCATACATTTTTTTAAGCACATGAAGGGTGTGCCACTTTTTGATCTGGTAGACGTCGGCCCTGAGCTTCAGAACGCCTCCTCCAGCTGGCCGTCCCGTCCATGTAAACACAGCTCTGACAACAACACAGCCAGCAGGAGTCCAGCTTCTCCCTCATTGTAGACAGTCACACACATTTACACAGGACACACTGGATTTCTGCTCGCCGTGCAAGTAGGTGGACTACAACAACAATGGCGGACTGTTTGGGGAAAATATCAGCTTTCACAGTGATGATTGTTTTCTCTTCTATTTTAAGTATTTCGAATTCAGAAACAAAACATTTGTGCCATACGTATCCTGCTTTAGGATTTTTATTTACACTTTTTATTACTTTGGCTGTTTCGGGATCATTTCAATGATTTATGTTTAAAGATTATTCAGACTACTACTACTAAAGACTGTTCAGAAAAGAATTATACACTTTGTTTCCATAAAAATGTTTAATTGAATGTAATTTCATCACACTCAAAACAAAGTGAACAGTTGTGTGACTGATGTATTTTTGTTTGTAGAGCACAGACAGAATGTGCACATGAAAATCTAATCATAAAATACATGTAAAATGCAAACCTTGAAAAATACATAAAGCATCTATCTATCTATCTATCCATCTATCTATCTATCTATCTATCTATCTATCTATCTATCTATCTATCTATCTATCTATCTATCTATCTATCTATCTATCTATCTATCTATCTATCTATCTATCTATCTATCTATCTATCACGGCGTTATTTTAGATTATTAAAGTTCGTAAAAAATGTATTGCTTTTTTCCTTCTGTTCTAGTTATAGATTTAATTGACAATTGTATTTTTTATTTCCATCTATGCAAGGCTCCCCTCGTTTATTTATTTAAAAACAGCGCCCTCGTGTGGTGGTGGTGATTATAAAGTTCTGGGTTTGTCAGTTGGTCTCCTTGGCTGGTTGATGTTTTCAGTTACGGTACGTACTATAAACAGCTCCGTGACATGTTGTAAATACTAAGACATACAAGTAATTTTATCCATATCAAAATGTATTTTAAGTGACACATAAGTAGTCTTGTCACGTTTTGTGACTGTTGTTGTATTGTCATTTGTGGTTAAAATTGTTTTGTTTAGTGAAGTTTACCTGCTAAGTGTGCTAATTTATGTAGTAGCTAACTGTATGGTCTCGTGCACTTCCGTTTAAATTCCAACGGCTAATTTAAATCTCGTCTGCGTTGGTTTCGGTGTGTTGATTGTAATCTTGTTTTAATGTACAGGGATGGAGCTGTGCTGTACCATCATCACCAATCACATGTTGTGTTCGTCTGACAGGTATGTTTTGTATTTTCTGTTTGGGGAAATGCTGTAGTTTGTTCATTTTATCAGTGCTGTTAAGCATTTTACATTGAAGTCTTTTTCATATTAAATACTTAAAAATAGATTCATGGCAGTTATGCTAAAAAAAACCCAACAGATTGTCCGTTATTATGTAGAAGCAAAGTAAACATTTGTATGAGTGAACTTTTTGTAATTCAAATGTATTTTTAATTTCTAACTAAACTTGCAATCACATAAAAGAATAGTCAGTCTATCTATCTATCTATCTATCTATCTATCTATCTATCTATCTATCTATCTATCTATCTATCTATCTATCTATCTAGTCACTCATGAATGTTTTTGCAAATGAAAAAGTTAGTCAAGAGAGAAACAAAAGGATGCAGATACTGCTGTAAAGTGTTCAGACTATAAATAGAAAATAAGGATTTCAATGTGATTTACATTTATATTCTTCATTCTTCTGTGAATTTTTTTATCTTGTCTTTGGTTTTTTGCTTTATTGTGCAAACAGGAAGTGACGTCTGCAGTGAGAGTGAAAGTAACTCTCAGAAGCTCGTTGTTCGGACCTACGGTTGGATTTGTGAAGGCTCTCTACTCCCTCAGATTCAAACCTCGCTGAAAATAAGAAACTCTAGGATTTCTGTGGACCGTAGACTAGAAGATGTGGACACAGAGGACAGGTGTGGGTAAGTCAAAAGAAGTAAGAAGGGGGCTACAATAAAATAAAGAGATGAAAATAATCACCTCTTTATTGATTGTCGCTCAGAAAAAAGAATATTAATGATGTGGCACGTTGGAGAATTACATGAATGCAGATGGATTTATACTGAATATCTCAGGTCTTTCATAAAATCAAAGTTGTTTATGACTATTGTATTTAAAAAAAAACTCCACATTTTTAGTTCATATGTAACTCTAACGGTGTGTAACAGCGTGACAGAGTCCATGGCTCTTTCTGACTGAACAGAGTTCAGTATGAAGTGTCCACCTCAGTGTACTGAACATTTCAGTTTGCATACTAACTTTCAGGTTTTATCCGTCCTTTCAGGAAATGACTTGTATCTTAACACCCACAATTACTGTCTTTCATTAGTACTCCCCTTTATGTCCTGCATGTTATTTTATTATTTTATTGGTCTTTTTCTTCATGTACATAGTGCTACTGTTTTCTGTTTACCTTAATGTATATGTGCATTGCTCTTCTTGAATTAAGCTGAAAAAATAAATATGGGGAGGGAGGCTGCACCTTTCAAATAAAATTGAAAGAAGTTAAGCTGTGTCGTCTAATCTGAAAGAAGGATCGAGACTGAATGAGATCAAATCAAAAGCTGGTTTATTGCAGGTTGATCAAAGGTAATGTAAAAATGCACTCAGCTGAGGTTTCTTTCCTGCTCTGTCCAACGCACAGGTCAGCAGTCACGAAGGAAGAACCTCGAACAAAGGAAAGGCACAATAGTTATACATGAGTAGCGGACATATTCAAGTCAAAGTTAGACAAGAGTTATAAAAAGTTTATGACAGCTTGTATAACATTTTCTCAACTGTCATTATCTGCCTCTCAAACAGGAAGAACCAAAACTAGATCTTGTTATCTCGCGCAGATAACAAAGCTGCAAAGGTCAAAAAGTCATACAGAGTGCAGGGTGCTGTGCAAAAGCGGAAGTGATATGACACAATATAATGCTGTGATACAAGTCAAGTTTTTGTAAATGTTAGCAAAACCACTTCCACTCTGAATGAATCAGACAAAGTAGGAACAACTATCAGCATACTGTGCAACAGTAGGTACTAGAAGTATACAGCACAGAGAGTAGGGACTGTCTACTGTCAGATTGTGGAGGCACTTCATTGCACCTCATGATGCAGAGTTAATGTTAGCTCTGCAGCCGCCACATTGGCTCTGGCTAGCTCCCTAATGAATTTTTATCAAGACAGAAGGTCCATCCCCCATCAGATCTATAAGTGCACGAACGTTCCTCCACCTGTAGTGCACTGGCTATTGATCAGCCATATAGCCTGGCTTCATGGGGCCAAGTGTTTTTTTCTCCCTGGGAAACTCATGACAAGCCCAGTAAGAGTCTAACCTGAAATCATCTTTAATGAATTCTTAAAAAATGTTTTACTGATACAACACTGAAAAGTCGCAATAAAAAGACAGATTTTTCCGTTTGATATATTTTAAATTAATAATTAAGATAAATAATAAACACCCACTTTACTACCATTAATTATTAGTACAGTTCCTAATTAATTCTTTTTTGTTTCTCTTGTGCTCAGGACAATCATCCTCCACTGGCTCCAGACAGCAGATGGAGTTTTTCTTCAGTTGACATTTTGAGGCCTTTGTGTAAGTTTCTCTCTGTCTGATAAACAGTCTGTGTGTGATGTGGTCCAGCCAATCATTTTAACTTCCTGTTCATTTGATGTCTTCTTTAAGCTGGGACAGGACACTTTGGTGAGAGAGGAGTAAGAATAGTTGGAGATAGGCAGGCGTCATTTCTTATAGTCATTAGATCTGAATGATTGGACAGACCAATAACAAGCCTGCAACTGATGAAGAAACTATTTTATAAACATTGTCTTCAGAATAAATATGCATGAGGATTGTATATTTTATTTTACCTCTTCCTTTGTTCTACAGATCGTGAAGGAGGGTCTGTGAGGAGAAGTGAGGACAAATGGCGAGTTCAAGACAGTCCGCTTTAGATCTAATCAGAGAAAACAAACCCAACTTTGTGAGAGAATTAAAGAATCTCGGGGTCTCAGTGATTGTGGAGAATTTAAACGACCATGGAGTTTTCGTTGATGAAGAGGTCAGTAAAATAAAGGCAGAGAGAGATGACTATCAAAAATCAAGAGCAATACTGGACTCAGTCATTAAGAAGGGTCAAGCAGCCTGCGAAAAACTCCTGAAGGTTATTGACACAATGCTTAGGAGGACCTCTGGGAGGATGTCTTCTCTCCCTGAGAGAACGACTGAAGCATTGAATGGGACTAAAGAGTTTGACCTGCAACTCGTAGTCAGCTGCTTTCCTTTCAAGGAGGACACAGAAATGGATCTAAACTACTGCCAAGGTATTTTGAAGCAGAACTGTGATTGATTTTAAATGATGTAAGATAATGAACCTAAATTTGTCTACAAATTTGTGACTTTTGAAGCATCACTCATTTATTCACTCACCGTGTTTAATGTTTTTCAGGCCTGAGATCATGCCACAGATACAAAGAAAAGTTGAAGTCAAAAGCACAAAAAAGTTCAAAGGAATTTTGGAGGAGAGACAAAGATCAGTTTGAAGTCCACATGCCCGATCTGTCATACAGTCCACTTGTATTAGACACACAAACAAGACTTTCTCCATCCAAAATAAAGAAAGTTAAGAAGCAAAAGAGCAAACTGAGTCGCCCTAAAAAGCTCAGGAAATACATCCCTGAGGACAGACCAGAAATCTCCCCCAGTGATCTGCTGAAAACATATAAAAACATCGTCCTTGTTGGGAAGCCTGGAATTGGAAAGACAGCACTCAGTCATGAAATGTTAAAACTCTGGGCACAAAAAGACAGCGGGGAGCTTGATTACATGTTTTACTTTGACATGAGGGAGACATCACTCGTCAAAGATGGGACGAGCCTGGAGGAACTTCTTTTCAGCGCATACAGTGAACCAGATGAAGACAAAGAAGAAGTCTTTCAGGACATGAAGAAGTACTCTGACAACGTGACCGTTGTTTTTGATGGAATCACAGATCTCTCTTCCTCAGTGGTGAAGAGAATTGTAAAGAAGGACCTCCTTCCGAATGCCAAGGTCATCATAACCTGCAGACCAGATGAGGAGAAAGACTTCTTTTCTGGAGACTTTCACAGAGTGGAAGTGAAAGGCTTCAGTGAGCAGACCATTAAAAAATACTTCTCTGTGATTCCTGGCATGGAACAAAAGGTTTGCAGCAACCTGGAGTTGTTAACTCTTTGTCATGTCCCGATGTACGCACTGATGGTGTCTGTCTGTTTGTTATCTGAGACTCCAGAAGACTCACCACAGCCAGGCAGTATGACTGAAATATACATCAACATTGTTCGTTTTTGTCTTCAAACAAGCAGCAACAAAAAGCCTAAAAATCTCAACACCTTAATCAAGGAGAAGAGGGCGGATCTACTGACTTTGGCTGAGGCTGCTTTTCATGCAACTGAAGAAAAAACTGTGAGCTTGACCGACCTGCACTGTGAAGACAGCTGTGTCCTTTCCTTCCTGAAACCACTGAATATCAAAGTGGCTCCAACTGAGACCACAACAATATACGCTTTTCTGCATTACACAATGCAGGAGTTTTTTGCAGCAGTGTGGCTCTTGAAGAATCCAGATCAGATTAGGGAGGTTTTTCAGCAATGCCTCACAGAGGAGAGGAAGCACATGAAACATTTGCTCCCTTTCATGTGTCGATTGTTGACTAAGAAGAGGCCAAGTTTGATGGAGCATCTGATTCCAGCTCAGGAGTTAAAAAACACATCTAACTGGTTCTTTAAGGAAATGATGAGCACATTTTTACCTGACCAGTGTATGGATGACGAGGCTCATACTGAAGACACTGGGCTTGATGTGGGCATCCTGTTCTTATGCCAATGCTTGTTTGAGTCTCAGTGTCCTGACGCGTGCACCAGCTTTCTGGAAACACTGGATTACCAACTTGACCTCAGCGATGAGAGTTTGGATTCCTATCTTTGCTGTGCTGTGGCCTACGTGGTCGCTCAGTCAAAGGAGAAAATACAGTTGAACCTTGAAGATGTTTGTGTATCAGAAGAAGGAATGAGACATCTATATGGATGCCTTAACAATGTCCAGTGGTATGTGTTAAACATGTCATATTGATGCTCAGTGTACAGCATGTCTTATAAAGCAGATTGAATAACAGAATGAGCCCCTGATCGTATCAAGTAGAAATGTTTGTAGGAATAAAAAAGTGTTTTCCTCTCTGTTACTTTATAGTGAGGATCTGATCTCTGATTCTTTCTTTCACAGTTGTGACCCTCTGCCCAAACAGCTGTTGAAAATTGTTCTTTTCAGTGAAGGAAAGAAGACTGACCTCAGCTTATTCGGCCTTGATGGAAATCAGTTGCACCTTCCAGTTCAGGGTAAAAAACAGCTGTTTGAAATTGCAGCGTATGTCCTACAGAATAATCCCATGAAGATAAACGTCTGCCTTCACTGGGACAATAGAGAATCTACTGCCTGCCCAGATCTGTGTGGGTCCCTCCTGGAGCCTTTGCTGGACGGCAGGTCACTCAGGTGTGGAGCTTTCTTTCTAAACCATCATACATACAACAATTGTCTTTATAATAAAATCCATTTTTGTGTTACAAAGAAAAGGATAAAATAAACTAACTCAAAATGTAGTGAGAAAATGGAGCCTGTGTCATAATGAAGACCTTGTTCTTCCTTTTAATCCTTTCATTGATCATTTAATTTGTTTACAGAAGCAAAACCAAATCTGTTTTTTTTTAAAGACGACTTGAAGACTGAAGCCTCCTTAAGGCCCCTGTGTCCACCTTGTGTTTTTTCAGATAGAAAAGCATTTGCTGATCGCTCGGGAACTCTTTGATGAAGCTCTTGTGAGGATTAAAGCGTTGCACTCGCGTCTTGTCTCTGTGACAAAACTCTTTTAAGAACGGCCGCTGTATGTGCTTCACTGCTTTTCTTTTTTAGCCTGTTTTATATTTGAGATTGTTTCTTTCATAACCTTTGATCACTCACTATGTCTGGATGCTGACCTTAATAATTATGACAGCTGCGCTATCACAGCTTCAATCAGACACGGAGTGAGGAGGAAGTGGGGACACAACACGATCTGTAGGAGACAAGACTAAATATTCTATATTTTACAAAGAGCGTTAGCAACTCCAACAGCGCTCCCAGGGAGGTAAAATGTTTTCTGTTTTTAAGCCGCTGCACATAAAGGCGGGTGCTGAGCTTTTACTGTAGTCGGTGACTGCTGCTGCAGACGCTCTCTCTAAATTGGGAACAATTAAAAAAAAAGACACTGGAGTTCAGGAAGAAATGCTCGGTGGACACAGGTCTGATGTAATTAAAGTACTTTTACAGTCTATGTCAGTGTATTCATACATCTGTTTGTCTGTATCTGTTTATCATGAAGCTTCAGGATGACCCACCAAGATCCAGAACGAGAGGACCAAGAGCCAGGCCATGGGACTCTAGAGAGAAAAAAGAAGAAGCTGTTACTGGATTTATGCCTGCAAGCAGCACTCATCAAAGAAGAGAGCTTTCACCATGTAGTGTATCAGCTTGTCTCTTTGTTTTCTGTTAACAAAGACTTGCATAACTTTTTTGTTGATTTGTATCAACACGTCAAGACCAGAGGAGGTTTAGGTGTCATTCCAAAACTGGGTCAACTTTTTGAGTCAGCTGATGGTGTCTGGTCCATAAACCTGTCGGAGATAAACACCTCCATCCTCCTGGAAGTGCTGAGACTCCGACCAGAGAAGACTCCAGTGAAGCTGAAGAACTGTCCAGATGAAGAGAGTGAAGTGAGGAGCTTCCTTCAGTGTCTGCCTCATATCTCACAGCTCAGGTAAATGAATGACTCTTCTGGATCATGCTTGAGTTACTTTCTTTCTTTGTCACCTTCTCTCTGGATGTAGATAGTTTTATTACGGCTCCCTTCAGGAGCCTCAGAACAGAAACAACAAGTCCATAGAGGGTAGCCTCTGTCAACAGAGAAAAGGTTTACACTGTAATCTAACGTGACAGAAGTCAGAAGAATGGTGTACGTTGTATATGTACCTACATGTTGATCATTTGTAAGAGTCATTACAATGTACTATGGCTCATTAAAAAGACAATCAGAAATAGACTAATCAAACAATAAACAGGTCAACACTTGTGATCCTCCAGTTCAGTCTGTGGAGATAATTGATGAATTATTTAGACAGACTTTAAAGAGCATATTGCAGGTTAAAAAAAGTCTAAATTAACACTTCATGTTGTCAGATAAGGGCTGTAGAATAAGAACATCAATTTTCTGTTTGTTCTTCAACACATAAGTGCTTTAATCTAATTTAGAGGAGAAAGTGGCTGTTTTTAGCGTAGCTGTTTAGAACTCACTTTTTCCAACAAGGCGTCACATGACGTAACATAAGGGAGTCGTGTTCTGTTACTCTGCTTTGATGGGCTTTATGCGTACGTGTATGAATGAATGAATGAATGAAGCCTTTATTGCCCCTGGGGGAACTTGTCTTGCACCAAACACTTTACAAACAAACATTTAGAAGGCAGCACAAAATAATAAAAGCACAAAAAAACAGGCTAAAACGTGACATGATTAAAGAGGTGTAATGATACGTGGTAGGGAGTGAGAATAGACAGGATGCCTCCCTGCAGCACACACTCTTCACTGCCATAGTTTGTAATTTGCACGGTGCACATTCGGGTGCACAGTGTAAGTGGCTTGATTATTCAAAGTGTGTTTTGGTGAATTATTCTCACAACCTCAGAAACGATCGAACAGACACGTTGAATATTTCGGCATCAGACACAAAAGCGTTTACTTATTAATGATTTAAATCTCTGGGTGTTTAACATCAAATATTATATACACAGACAAGCGTTTAATGATTTGATCTGCTGGAATCCTCTGTTATATTCTCTAGTGTGAGCGTAATAGACACAGTTAGGTTCGGACAGTCTGTATCAATATATGTAGTCATACGATTTATTATAAATCCAACTCTGTTGCAAGAGAGCGTGTGTGTGTGTGTGTGTGTGTGTGTGTGTGTGTGTGTGTGTGTGTGTGTGTGTGTGTGTGTGTGTGTGTGTGTGTGTGTGTGTGTGTGTGTGTGTGTGTGTGTGTGTGTGTGTGTGTGTGTGTGTGTGTGTGTGTGTGTGTGTGTGTGTGTGTGTGTGTGTGTGTGTGTGTGTGTGTGTGCAGTGGGGAAAAACGGAACACAAGCTTTAAGTCTGTCGGTCCTCTATCCCATTAAAATTGTTAACTTTTTGTAGTAGCCTGATATATGTGCAAAAGCACACATTAAACTGTGGAGTGTGTGCGCTGTTGTGTATGTTTGTGTGGATTACGTTCAGTGGACGTGCACTGTGAACTCACATCAGGAGCATCCTGCACCATACACTGTATTTTCTATAACAACGTGAGCACTGGGCTGCATTAGGAATAAAAAATAAAGACATAGTGCTGCATTTGCACAGGCCGTGTAATCGGGTTTTATGTCACACTCTCTCTCTCTCTCCCTCCCTCTCTCTCTCTCTCACACAGCGCGGCACTGTAATACGTTGTACAGATTTGCCGTTTTGACGAGTAACTCCCATACAATGTAAAGGTGAATGATCGGCACTTGCACCTTCTACAAATAGTTTTTTAATTGATTGAATGTGATTACAAACTTTACATATGCTGATGTGAACACAGCACTCGCCCATATATGGCGAGCTGACACCTGTCACTCAGCAGGACGCCTGCTCCGGGTCTCTCCTCACACCACAGCTTCACTTCTCTCCTGAGGCCGTTATTCCTCTAATCCTGCCTGTTTCTGCTCTCTATCACATCTAACAGGTTCAGAATAATAAGTCAGCAGACCATTATATGTAAAGGAATACATGTTTTCTCCCTCTTTATTGACAGGAGTGACACTCGGATCCATGATTTTCAATGTTAAACAGACAGGGATTCAGCGGGACTCCCTCATGTTACGTCACAGCCGAGTGCGGAAGTAAAGAGCAAAGACTAAAACGTCTCCAGGAGACCCTGTGGGTTATTAATTTCAGAATTTCTTTAAAAACAGTATTGTTAACATATTTTCCTATGATTAGTTAAGTTTTGTCTTTAACCTGCAACATGCTCTTTAAGAAACAACTCTGTCTTTGACCTTTCTGAGTCCTCTACACGTTTTCAAGAATTACATTTAGTCAAAGTTTAGAAACATCTACATTTGATCTTCTTTATTGCATCATTATTTGTGTGTAGATGACCAAAGTGTTTTCTGCTCATTTGTTTTTGTCAGCTTTGAGTAGATCCACTCTGTCAGTGATTCATGTCTCCTTTCTGATGCTGACTTAACAAAGTTTTCTACTTTCATTTCAGTTTCTCTGTCTGGTCTAAAAGAGGAGTTGAGTTCTGTGGACGTCTGTTCTGTGCAGCAGCAGAGAGAGATCAGCAGACAGGAGAGAACACACTGCAGCTGTTATCATCACTGTGCTCATATAAAACATTCCCCTTAGTTGATGTGGAGGGATGGGACGACGATAAAGAACATCAGTGTGAGTTCCTTCTGGATCTGTACTCCCACATGAAGGACTGTGAGACTAAAACAGGCTTGAGAGTCCTTCCATCAATACAGTCAGTTCTCCAGTCAGCTCCTGCTCTCTGGTTCATTGACCTCTCAAAGAGAAAGACCTCCATCCTCCTGGAAATGCTGAGACTCCGACCAGAGAAGACTCCAGTGAATCTGATTGAGTGTCCACATGAAGAGAGTGAAGTGAGGAGCTTCCTTCAGTGTCTGCCTCATATCTCACAGCTCAGGTAAATGAATGACTCTTCACACCACAGTGTACATCTGTTAAGGTTTGCTCCTCCATCTTAATCCTGTCACTGTAACGTTGAATTATCCAACAACACATGATGGTGACATGTATAACATACTCCCAGAAGTCCTCATTTAGCTGAACAACTGTTTACTGATGTTTTTAAAGATATAGAATGAAACAGGTGAAAACAAAGTACCGTTGATTCTGGACTATTGAGCGCACCTGGATACAAGCCGCAACGGCTAAAAATAAGTAAATGTATTTGTACATATATAAGCCGCACTTGAATATAAGCCGCAGGTGTCCATGTTGTAACAGAGCTATTTACACAGAAAGACGTGACATAAAAACATTGTTTTAACTTTTAATTAAATACGTAGGCTAACGGTAACATCCGCAAATACGAAGCCTGGTGGAAATCCTTTATCGAACATGTCTGTAACACGGCTGATGAAAAACATTACCGTAATACATTTCACAGGAAAAATCCATCCATTCACTACCTCAGAATGACTTCATTACTCACTTCCTCAGTCTCTGTTGTCGCTGTCAGTGTCAACTTTACGTGCAGCAGGTCTATTAGCTTCTTTGACAGCCAGCTCAATCACCTTTAACTTGAAAGCTGCATCATATGCATTTCTCCGTGTGTTTTCCATGATGAGGGTGCGTGCATGAAGCACAAAATGACTGATATTAAGATCCGATGTGACAAGGTCAAATGTTTTTGTGGCAGAAGCTCATTGACCCGCAAGAAAAATCCATAAATAAGCTGCATCGTTGTAAAAGCTGCAGTGTTCAAACCGTGACCAAAACGTAGCGACTTATAGTCCAGAATTTATGGCAAACTAGTAATAAGAGACAAAGAATGGACAGATATTTGCTCCTTTAAATGGAAAGTACTAAATCTCATGCATGGAAGGAACATTCATTATTTGTTTTCTTTTCTCATTGACTTGATGTCTTTGTGTCTTAATACTTCATTGGTATCACTCAAAAGTGTAGGAAGCCAAACTGTGGATCATGCTTGAGTTACTTTCTTTCTTTGTCACCTTCTCTCTGGATGTAGATAGTTTTATTACGGCTCCCTTCAGGAGCCTCAGAACAGAAACAACAAGTCCATAGAGGGTAGCCTCTGTCAACAGAGAAAAGGTTTACACTGTAATCTAACGTGACAGAAGTCAGAAGAATGGTGTACGTTGTATATGTACCTACATGTTGATCATTTGTAAGAGTCATTACAATGTACTATGGCTCATTAAAAAGACAATCAGAAATAGACTAATCAAACAATAAACAGGTCAACACTTGTGATCCTCCAGTTCAGTCTGTGGAGATAATTGATGAATTATTTAGACAGACTTTAAAGAGCATATTGCAGGTTAAAAAAAGTCTAAATTAACACTTCATGTTGTCAGATAAGGGCTGTAGAATAAGTACATCAATTTTCTGTTTGTTCTTCAACACATAAGTGCTTTAATCTAATTTAGAGGAGAAAGTGGCTGTTTTTAGCGTAGCTGTTTAGAACTCACTTTTTTCCAACAAGGCGTCACATGACGTAACATAAGGGAGTCGTGTTCTGTTACTCTGCTTTGATGGGCTTTATGCGTACGTGTATGAATGAATGAATGAATGAAGCCTTTATTGCCCCTGGGGGAACTTGTCTTGCACCAAACACTTTACAAACAAACATTTAGAAGGCAGCACAAAAGAATTAAAGCACAAAAAACAGGCTAAAACGTGACATGATTAAAGAGGTGTAATGATACGTGGTAGGGAGTGAGAATAGACAGGATGCCTCCCTGCAGCACACACTCTTCACTGCATTAGTTTGTAATTTGCACGGTGCACATTCGGGTGCACAGTGTAAGTGGCTTGATTATTCAAAGTGTGTTTTGGTGAATTATTCCCACAACTTCAGAAACGATCGAACAGACACGTTGAATATTTCGGCATCAGACACAAAAGCGTTTACTTATTAATGATTTAAATCTCTGGGTGTTTAACATCAAATATTATATACACAGACAAGCGTTTAATGATTTGATCTGCTGGAATCCTCTGTTATATTCTCTAGTGTGAGCGTAATAGACACAGTTAGGTTCGGACAGTCTGTATCAATATATGTAGTCATACGATTTATTATAAATCCAACTCTGTTGCAAGAGAGCGTGTGTGTGTGTGTGTGTGTGTGTGTGTGTGTGTGTGTGTGTGTGTGTGTGTGTGTGTGTGTGTGTGTGTGTGTGTGTGTGTGTGTGTGTGTGTGTGTGTGTGTGTGCAGTGGGGAAAAACGGAACACAAGCTTTAAGTCTGTCGGTCCTCTATCCCATTAAAATTGTTAACTTTTTGTAGTAGCCTGATATATGTGCAAAAGCACACATTAAACTGTGGAGTGTGTGCGCTGTTGTGTATGTTTGTGTGGATTACGTTCAGTGGACGTGCACTGTGAACTCACATCAGGAGCATCCTGCACCATACACTGTATTTTCTATAACAACGTGAGCACTGGGCTGCATTAGGAATAAAAAATAAAGACATAGTGCTGCATTTGCACAGGCCGTGTAATCGGGTTTTATGTCACACTCTCTCTCTCTCTCCCTCCCTCTCTCTCTCTCTCACACAGCGCGGCACTGTAATACGTTGTACAGATTTGCCGTTTTGACGAGTAACTCCCATACAATGTAAAGGTGAATGATCGGCACTTGCACCTTCTACAAATAGTTTTTTAATTGATTGAATGTGATTACAAACTTTACATATGCTGATGTGAACACAGCACTCGCCCATATATGGCGAGCTGACACCTGTCACTCAGCAGGACGCCTGCTCCGGGTCTCTCCTCACACCACAACTTCACTTCTCTCCTGAGGCCGTTATTCCTCTAATCCTGCCTGTTTCTGCTCTCTATCACATCTAACAGGTTCATAATAATAAGTCAGCAGACCATTATATGTAAAGGAATACATGTTTTCTCCCTCTTTATTGACAGGAGTGACACTCGGATCCATGCTTTTCTATGTTAAACAGACGGGGATTCAGCGGGACTCCCTCATGTTACGTCACAGCCGAGTGCGGAAGTAAAGAGCAAAGACTAAAACGTCTCCAGGAGACCCTGTGGGTTATTAATTTCAGAATTTCTTTAAAAACAGTATTGTTAACATATTTTCCTATGATTAGTTAAGTTTTGTCTTGAACCTGCAACATGCTCTTTCAGAAACAACTCTGTCTTTGACCTTTCTGAGTCCTCAACACGTTTTCAAGAATTACATTTAGTCAAAGTTTAGAAACATCTACATTTGATCTTCTTTATTGCATCATTATTTGTGTGTAGATGACCAAAGTGTTTTCTGCTCATTTGTGTTTGTCAGCTTTGAGTAGATCCACTCTGTCAGTGATTCATGTCTCCTTTCTGATGCTGACTTAACAAAGTTTTCTACTTTCATTTCAGTTTCTTTGTCTGGTCTGAAAGAGGAGTTGAGTTCTGTGGACGTCTGTTCTGTGCAGCAGCAGAGAGAGATCAGCAGACAGGAGAGAACACACTGCAGCTGTTATCATCACTGTGCTCATATGAAACATTCCCCTTAGTTGATGTGGAGGGATGGGACGACGACGATAAAGAATATCAGTGTGAGTTCCTTCTGGATCTGTGCTCCCACATGAAGGACTATGAGACTAAAACAGGCTTGAGAGTCCTTCCATCATTACAGTCAGTTCTCCAGTCAGTTCCTGCTCTCTGGTTCATTGACCTCTCAGAGAGAAAGACCTCCATCCTCCTGGAAGTGCTGAGACTCCGACCAGAGAAGACTCCAGTGGAGCTGAAGAACTGTCCAGATGAAGAGAGTGAAGTGAGGAGCTTCCTTCAGTGTCTGCCTCATATCTCACAGCTCAGGTAAATGAATGACTCTTCACACCACAGTGTACATCTGTTAAGGTTTGCTCCTCCATCTGAATCCTGTCACTGTAACGTTGAATTATCCAACAACACATGATGGTGACATGTATAACATACTCCCAGAAGTCCTCATTTAGCTGAACAACTCTTTACTGATGTTTTTTCTGTTTTGTTTTTATTGGCTTTTGGCATTTTGCCTTTATTATAGAGGTGGAAATCATATCTTTTGGAATCGCTGCACATAAATTAGTCCCTCCAGGATTTCGCTGACTCTTTGGGGAATTGTTGTGGCCTAAAATTCCTGATTTCGCGGCAGCTTTTCAAAAAAAATTGCATTGCATGTTGCGATGTTTTAGCTGTTTTTTGCAATTACATTTCAGCAGGAAGCAAAAATTGCACACTTAAATGTGATTGAGTGATATTTTAACTTGAGCAGAGTTTTTTACTTTGTGAAGCATATTCCTCTGCCTCACTCAGTGACGTCTCCCTCTCACATACGCGCACACGCACAGTCATTCCTGTGAGGCCACGCCGAGCTCTTTCCTCTTTTCAGAAACTAAACTGGAAACTACGTCACCACTAAACTTTGGTGACGTATTCGTAGCGTAGTCGGTGACTGCTGCTGCAGACGCTCTCTATAAATTGGGAACAATTGAAAAAAAAGACACTGGAGCTCAGGAAGAAATGCTCGGTGGACACAGGTCTGATGTAATTAAAGTACTTTTACAGTCTATGTCAGTGTATTCATACATCTGTTTGTCTGTATCTGTTTATCATGAAGCTTCAGGATGACCCACCAAGATCCAGAACGAGAGGACCAGGAGCCAGGCCATGGGACTCTAGAGAGAAAAAAGAAGAAGCTGTTACTGGATTTATGCCTGCAAGCAGCACTCATCAAAGAAGAGAGCTTTCACCATGTAGTGTATCAGCTTGTCTCTTTGTTTTCTGTTGATGAAGACTTGCATAACTTTTTTGTTGATTTGTATCAACACGTCAAGACCAGAGGAGGTTTAGGTGTCATTCCAAAACTGGGTCAACTTTTTGAGTCAGCATATGGTGTCTGGTCCATAAACCTGTCGGAGATAAACACCTCCATCCTCCTGGAAGTGCTGAGACTCCGACCAGAGAAGACTCCAGTGGAGCTGAAGAACTGTCCAGATGAAGAGAGTGAAGTGAGGAGCTTCCTTCAGTGTCTGCCTCATATCTCACAGCTCAGGTAAATGAATGACTCTTCTGGATCATGCTTGAGTTACTTTCTTTCTTTGTCACCTTCTCTCTGGATGTAGATAGTTTTATTACGGCTCCCTTCAGGAGCCTCAGAACAGAAACAACAAGTCCATAGAGGGTCGCCTCTGTCAACAGAGAAAAGGTTTACACTGTAATCTAACGTGACAGAAGTCAGAAGAATGGTGTACGTTGTATATGTACCTACATGTTGATCATTTGTAAGAGTCATTACAATGTACTATGGCTCATTAAAAAGACAATCAGAAATAGACTAATCAACCAATAAACAGGTCAACACTTGTGATCCTCCAGTTCAGTCTGTGGAGATAATTGATGAATTA
Organism: Symphodus melops; assembly: GCF_947650265.1. Lineage (NCBI taxonomy): Eukaryota > Metazoa > Chordata > Actinopteri > Labriformes > Labridae > Symphodus > Symphodus melops. Next base: position 2,728,379 of record NC_136695.1, read on the forward strand.
TTGAGACAGACTTTAAGAAACAACTCTGTCTTTGACCTTTCTGAGTCCTCAACACGTTTTCAAGAATTACATTTAGTCACAGTTTAGAAACATCTACATTTGATCTTCTTTATTGCATCATTATTTGTGTGTAGATGACCAAAGTTTTTTCTGCTCATTTGTGTTTGTCAGCTTTGAGTAGATCCACTCTGTCAGTGATTCATGTCTCCTTTCTGATGCTGACTTAACAAAGTTTTCTACTTTCATTTCAGTTTCTCTTACAGGTCTGAAAGAGGAGTTGAGTTCTGTGGACGTCTGTTCTGTGCAGCATCAGAGAGAGATCAGCAGACAGGAGAGAACACACTGCAGCTGTTATCATCACTGTGCTCATATAAAACATTCCCCTTAGTTGATGAGGAGGGATGGGACGACGATAAAGAACATCAGTGTGAGTTCCTTCTGGATCTGTGCTCCCACATGAAGGACTGTGAGACTAAAACAGGCTTGAGAGTCCTTCCATCATTACAGTCAGTTCTCCAGTCAGTTCCTGCTCTCTGGTTCATTGACCTCTCAAAGAGAAAGACCTCCATCCTCCTGGAAGTGCTGAGACTCCGACCAGAGAAGACTCCAGTGGAGCTGATTGAGTGTCCAGATGAAGAGAGTGAAGTGAGGAGCTTCCTTCAGTGTCTGCCTCATATCTCACAGCTCGGGTAAATGAATGACTCTTCACACCACAGTGTACATCTGTTAAGGTTTGCTCCTCCATCTGAATCCTGTCACTGTAACGTTGAATTATCCAACAACACGTGATGGTGACATGTATAACATACTCCCAGAAGTCCTCATTTAGCTGAACAACTGTTTACTGAAGATTTTAAAGATATAGAATGAAACAGGTGAAAACAAAGTAAACTAGTAATAAGAGACAAAGAATGGACAGATATTTGCTCCTTTAAATGGAAAGTACTAAATCTCATGCATGGAAGGAACATTCATTGTTTGATCTGTTTTCTTTTCTAATTGACTTGATGTCTTTGTGTCTTAATACTTCATTGGTATCATTCAAAAGTGTAGGAAGCCAAACTGTGGATCATGCTTGAGTTACTTTCTTTCTTTGTCACCTTCTCTCTGGATGTAGATAGTTTTATTACGGCTCCCTTCAGGAGCCTCAGAACAGAAACAACAAGTCCATAGAGGGTAGCCTCTGTCAACAGAGAAAAGGTTTACACTGTAATCTAACGTGACAGAAGTCAGAAGAATGGTGTACGTTGTATATGTACCTACATGTTGATCATTTGTAAGAGTCATTACAATGTACTATGGCTCATTAAAAAGACAATCAGAAATAGACTAATCAAACAATAAACAGGTCAACACTTGTGATCCTCCAGTTCAGTCTGTGGAGATAATTGATGAATTATTTAGACAGACTTTAAGAAACAACTCTGTCTTTGACCTTTCTGAGTCCTCAACACGTTTTCAAGAATTACATTTAGTCAAAGTTTAGAAACATCTACATTTGATCTTCTTTATTGCATCATTATTTGTGTGTAGATGACCAAAGTGTTTTCTGCTCATTTGTGTTTGTCAGCTTTGAGTAGATCCACTCTGTCAGTGATTCATGTCTCCTTTCTGATGCTGACTTAACAAAGTTTTCTACTTTCATTTCAGTTTCTGTGTCTGGTCTGAAAGAGGAGTTGAGTTGTGTGGACGTCTGTTCTGTGCAGCATCAGAGAGAGATCAGCAGACAGGAGAGAACACACTGCAGCTGTTATCATCACTGTGCTCATATAAAACATTCCCCTTAGTTGATGAGGAGAGATGGGACGACGACGATAAACTATATCAGTTTGAGTTCCTTCTGGATCTGTGCTCCCACATGAAGGACTGTGAGACTAAAACAGGCTTGAGAGTCCTTCCATCATTACAGTCAGTTCTCCAGTCAGCTCCTGCTCTCTGGTTCATTGACCTCTCAAAGAGAAAGACCTCCATCCTCCTGGAAGTGCTGAGACTCCGACCAGAGAAGACTCCAGTGGAGCTGAAGAACTGTCCATATGAAGAGAGTGAAGTGAGGAGCTTCCTTCAGTGTCTGCCTCATATCTCACAGCTCAGGTAAATGAATGACTCTTCACACCACAGTGTACATCTGTTAAGGTTTGCTCCTCCATCTGAATCCTGTCACTGTAACGTTGAATTATCCAACAACACATGATGGTGACATGTATAACATACTCCCAGAAGTCCTCATTTAGCTGAACAACTGTTTACTGAAGATTTTTCTGTTTTGTTTTTAATTGGCTTTTGGCATTTTGCCTTTATTATAGAGGCAGGAAAATGGGTAGAGGTGGAAATCAGGGAGAGAGTGGGGATCAACATGCGGGAAAGGAGCCACAGGCCGGACGTGAACCCGGGCCACCCGTGTGAGGACTATAGCCTCGATGCATGGGGACACGTGTGTTGCCACTGCACCACAGCGCCCCCTAGAAGTTTTTAAAGATTTAGAATGAAACAGGTGAAAACAAAACAAACTAGTAATAAGAGACAAAGAATGGACAGATATATGCTCCTTTAAATGGAAAGCACTAAATCTCCTGCATGGAAGGAACATTCATTGTTTGATCTGTTTTCTTTTCTCATTGACTTGATGTCTTTGTGTCTTAATACTTCATTGGTATCATTCAAAAGTGTAGGAAGCCAAACTGTGGATTAGAGCTGAAACGATTCCTCGAATAACTCGATTGCAAAAATTCATCGAGGAATGTTCGTTGCCTCGAGGCTTCGTTAATTTTTTTTTTTGCGTCATCAAAACTTTGCTATGAGTATAAAACATGTTTAATGTAGCTGCAGCTACCTGCTCCTCTCTCTGCTGCACTCTGACTCTTACACACAGACACTTCAGCGCGAACGCACACACATACACACACGCACACACACGAGCGCGGCGCGCCCCTTTCAACTTTTAGTCAGCACAGAGTTGATCCGTGATCCATACGACCCAGTCGGGAACACGTGATTCGGTCAAACGGTGGGCTTTTCTCCGTTCTCTCTCTCCGTGTTTACAGCTAACGTAACGATAGCAACGTCCTCTCACAGTCTCTGTCATAGACGTACTGTATGTCTATGGTCTCTGTAGTCTGTGAGTGCGCTGAATGCACACGCTGCAGGAGCAGACAGAGATACACACACTTCTAATAATGAGCAGGCTGATTATATTAAACGTCTAATGTTGTCAAATCTAAAATCAAGAGACAACTTGTTTAGTGGAATAATAATTTATTATTCTCTGATGGATTTTAGTTTTTAGTCTGCAATGTTAATGCGGGGGGGGGGGGGGGGGGGGCAAGCAAATCTGTATTTAAAGTTTCTCAATTTCCTGATCTGTGATTGATTCAACAGAACATAATGCTTTCTCAATTAAATTTACTGTAACAGATGTGTAGGCTACACAAAACACTATTTGTTATTTCAGCCATTGAAACGTGTTTGGCCTGTATTTTTAATTTATCTACCACCTTGACCAGTGAATCCAAAAGTTCATTTGGGACCCTGTCAGTAATATGGTGAGTGTCAGCAGCTGTAGAGCAGAGGTGGTGGGTTGTAACAAGCAGGCGTTTCCATGGTAGCTTCAAAGAAGCTTTGTAGGGACGACCCGAGACGACTTAAACCTTAATTAAGCAAAGGTGGGATATATTCGATTACTTGATCGGGATATTCGATAGAATACTTGATTACTAAAATATTCGATAGCTGCAGCTCTACTGTGGATCATGCTTGAGTTACTTTCTTTCTTTGTCACCTTCTCTCTGGATGTAGATAGTTTTATTACGGCTCCCTTCAGGAGCCTCAGAACAGAAACAACAAGTCCATAGAGGGTCGCCTCTGTCAACAGAGAAAAGGTTTACACTGTAATCTAACGTGACAGAAGTCAGAAGAATGGTGTACGTTGTATATGTACCTACATGTTGATCATTTGTAAGAGTCATTACAATGTACTATGGCTCATTAAAAAGACAATCAGAAATAGACTAATCAACCAATAAACAGGTCAACACTTGTGATCCTCCAGTTCAGTCTGTGGAGATAATTGATGAATTATTTAGACAGACTTTAAGAAACAACTCTGTCTTTGACCTTTCTGAGTCCTCAACACGTTTTCAAGAATTACATTTAGTCAAAGTTTAGAAACATCTACATTTGATCTTCTTTATTGCATCATTATTTGTGTGTAGATGACCAAAGTGTTTTCTGCTCATTTGTGTTTGTCAGCTTTGAGTAGATCCACTCTGTCAGTGATTCATGTCTCCTTTCTGATGCTGACTTAACAAAGTTTTCTACTTTCATTTCAGTTTCTCTGTCTGGCCTAAAAGAGGAGTTGAGTTCTGTGGACGTCTGTTCTGTGCAGCAGCAGAGAGAGATCAGCAGACAGGAGAGAACACACTGCAGCTGTTATCATCACTGTGCTCATATAAAACATTCCCCTTAGTTGATGTGGAGGGAAGGTACTATAAAGAATATCAGTGTGAGTTCCTTCTGGATCTGTACTCCCACATGAAGGACTGTGAGACTAAAACAGGCTTGAGAGTCCTTCCATCATTACAGTCAGTTCTCCAGTCAGCTCCTGCTCTCTGGTTCATTGACCTCTCAAAGAGAAAGACCTCCATCCTCCTGGAAGTGCTGAGACTCCGACCAGAGAAGACTCCAGTGAAGCTGAAGAACTGTCCAGATGAAGAGAGTGAAGTGAGGAGCTTCCTTCAGTGTCTGCCTCATATCTCACAGCTCAGGTAAATGAATGACTCTTCACACCACAGTGTACATCTGTTAAGGTTTGCTCCTCCATCTGAATCCTGTCACTGTAACGTTGAATTATCCAACAACACATGATGGTGACATGTATAACATACTCCCAGAAGTCCTCATTTAGCTGAACAACTGTTTACTGAAGATTTTTCTGTTTTGTTTTTAATTGGCTTTTGGCATTTTGCCTTTATTATAGAGGCAGGAAAATGGGTAGAGGTGGAAATCAGGGAGAGAGTGGGGATCGACATGCGGGAAAGGAGCCACAGGCCGGACGTGAACCCGGGCCACCCGTGTGAGGACTATAGCCTCGATGCATGGGGACACGTGTGTTGCCACTGCACCACAGCGCCCCCTAGAAGTTTTTAAAGATTTAGAATGAAACAGGTGAAAACAAAACAAACTAGTAATAAGAGACAAAGAATGGACAGATATATGCTCCTTTAAATGGAAAGCACTAAATCTCCTGCATGGAAGGAACATTCATTGTTTGATCTGTTTTCTTTTCTCATTGACTTGATGTCTTTGTGTCTTAATACTTCATTGGTATCATTCAAAAGTGTAGGAGCCAAACTGTGGATTAGAGCTGAAACGATTCCTCGAATAACTCGATTACAAAAATTCATCGAGGAATGTTCGTTGCCTCGAGGCCTCGTTAAGTTTTTTTTTTTTTTTTGCGTCATCAAAACTATGCTATGAGTATAAAACACGTTTAATGTAGCTGCAGCTACCTGCTCCTCTCTCTGCTGCACTCTGACTCTTACACACAGACACTTCAGCGCGAACGCACACACATACACACACGCACACACACGAGCGCAGCGCGCCCCTTTCAACTTTTAGTCAGCACACAGTTGATCCATGATCCATACGACCCAGTCAGGAACACGTGATTCGGTCAAACGGTGGGCTTTTCTCCGTTCTCTCTCTCCGTGTTTACAGCTAACGTAACGATAGCAACGTCCTCTCACAGTCTCTGTCATAGACGTACTGTATGTCTATGGTCTCTGTAGTCTGTGAGTGCGCTGAATGCACGCGCTGCAGGAGCAGACTGAGATACACACACTTCTAATAATGAGCAGGCTGATTATATTAAACGTCTAATGTTGTCAAATCTAAAATCAAGAGACAACTTGTTTAGTGGAATAATAATTTATCATTCTCTGATGGATTTTAGTTTTTAGTCTGCAATGTTAATGCGGGGGGGGGGGGGGGGGGGGGGGGGGGGGGGGGGAGCAAATCTGTATTTAAAGTTTCTGAATTTCCTGATCTGACATGATTGATTCTGTGATTGATTCAACAGAACATAATGCTTTCTCAATTAAATTTACTGTAACAGATGTGTAGGCTACACAAAACACTATTTGTTATTTCAGCCATTGAAACGTGTTTGGCCTGTATTTTTCATTTATCTACCACCTTGACCAGTGAATCCAAAAGTTCATTTGGGACCCTGTCAGTAATATGGTGAGTGTCAGCAGCTGTAGAGCAGAGGTGGTGGGTTGTAACAAGCAGGCATTACCATGGTAGCTTCAAAGAAGCTTTGTAGGGACGACCCGAGACGACTTAAACCTTAATTAAGCAAAGGTGTGATTTATTCGATTACTCGATCGGGATATTCGATAGAATACTCGATAACAAAAATATTCGATAGCTGCAGCTCCACTGTGGATCATGCTTGAGTTACTTTCTTTCTTTGTCACCTTCTCTCTGGATGTAGATAGTTTTATGACGGCTCCCTTCAGGAGCCTCAGAACAGAAACAACAAGTCCATAGAGGGTCGCCTCTGTCAACAGAGAAAAGGTTTACACTGTAATCTAACGTGACAGAAGTCAGAAGAATGGTGTACGTTGTATATGTACCTACATGTGGATCATTTGTAAGAGTCATTACAATGTACTATGGCTCATTAAAAAGACAATCAGAAATAGACTAATCAACCAATAAACAGGTCAACACTTGTGATCCTCCAGTTCAGTCTGTGGAGATAATTGATGAATTATTTAGACAGACTTTAAGAAACAACTCTGTCTTTGACCTTTCTGAGTCCTCAACACGTTTTCAAGAATTACATTTAGTCAAAGTTTAGAAACATCTACATTTGATCTTCTTTATTGCATCATTATTTGTGTGTAGATGACCAAAGTGTTTTCTGCTCATTTGTGTTTGTCAGCTTTGAGTAGATCCACTCTGTCAGTGATTCATGTCTCCTTTCTGATGCTGACTTAACAAAGTTTTCTACTTTCATTTCAGTTTCTCTGTCAGGTCTGAAAGAGGAGTTGAGTTGTGTGGACGTCTGTTCTGTGCAGCAGCAGAGAGAGATCAGCAGACAGGAGAGAACACACTGCAGCTGTTATCATCACTGTGCTCATATAAAACATTCCCCTTAGTTGATGTGGAGAGAAGGGACTATAAAGAATATCAGTGTGAGTTCCTTCTGGATCTGTACTCCCACATGAAGGACTGTGAGACTAAAACAGGCTTGAGAGTCCTTCCATCATTACAGTCAGTTCTCCAGTCAGTTCCTGCTCTCTGGTTCATTGACCTCTCAAAGAGAAAGACCTCCATCCTCCTGGAAGTGCTGAGACTCCGACCAGAGAAGACTCCAGTGGAGCTGAAGAACTGTCCATATGAAGAGAGTGAAGTGAGGAGCTTCCTTCAGTGTCTGCCTCATATCTCACAGCTCAGGTAAATGAATGACTCTTCACACCACAGTGTACATCTGTTAAGGTTTGCTCCTCCATCTGAATCCTGTCACTGTAACGTTGAATTATCCAACAACACATGATGGTGACATGTATAACATACTCCCAGAAGTCCTCATTTAGCTGAACAACTGTTTACTGATGTTTTTAAAGATATATAATGAAACAGGTGGATCAGAAGCCTTTCATTGGCCGAGCGTAGATTAGACCTGGATTATAGTTTAAATAAAGAGGAGCCGTGTTCCTTGCTCTAAGCGAGCAGCAGTGTTCCACATATTTTGATTTTTTAAATGCACAGATTGAATCATGCTTGATAAGATTTTTGAGAGTATCTTATTTTTATTTAAGATTTTGCTCCTGAAGTTGTTCATAATAATGTTTGTCCTGTACTTAGCTTTGCTGCTTTGACACTACATGCACATTATTCTGTTTTAGCTGCAGTCAGCCAGAGTTTTTCCAGCTTGTGTGCAGATCGGTTTCTGTCAGATCCAGAGATGAGGCTGAGCAGATGGTTACTCTGCTGCGGCTCCTCGGGTTCACCCTTCAGTTAACAGGAAAGCTGCACAGCAAAACCTGCAAGTCTGTGGGACGAGTTCTTGGACTCTGTGGTCCTCGTGTGGATCTCATCCTCACTCCCAGAATGATGTCTGTCAGAGGAGCATCACTGCTATTTAGACACACAGAAAGACTACGCAGACTGAGGTTTGCATCTTTCATTCCTCTTTTTCTGAAAACGTCATCCTGTCCAGTTTGAATGTCCAGATTGATTGTTACTTTTTATTTCCCTCTGAATGTTTCAAATCTTAGGCTCTCCAACAGCACGACCTTGCGTCTGTCTGGATGGGTAAGAAGACAGAGAGTTCCCCGTCTGACTGTTACTGAGCAGCTTTCTCTTGACTCTCAATCAGACCGACCTTCAGAGAAAGTATTGTTGAGGGTTGCGAGTAGTCTGGCATCTCTGCTGCGATACTGGACAGTCAGACAGTTGGATCTAAGTGAGGCCTGGATCCCTGCTCACTGTCTCATTTCACTGCTCTGTCATGATGGCCCTCTTACAATCAAGTAAACATATTTCCTGACCCTTATAATCACTGAATGTGTAATAAAACACGTAGAACGGAATAATCATTCACTCTTCTCAAGATATATTGACAATTTTCTTCAACAGGCTACAGGAACAGACTTCCCTGCAGCTACTAGATCTCCTCTATCAAACTCAGGACAAGGACTTGACCTCGGGCTTCTTGAGAAAGGTTAATGGAGACCTGACCCCCTTCTGTCTGAACTGGGAGCTTCTTCATCATCTTCTGCAGCAGTCCTCTCAGATCATAACTGTGAACCTGAGGAAAAACATCTTCCTGCAAGAGAGCATCCCACGTCTGCTTCCCTTTCTGGACAGGATCACATTTGTAAGGTTTGTGTATTTTGGACTATTCACAAAATTGGACCTGTAAGGATGTACGCCACTCACCCTTTGAAAGTGTTGAAAACAAACTTGAAGAATATGTGGACGTGTAAGTAAACTCTGACCTGTGTTGGGGAATATTAGATGCAGGGTAAATCAAAGGTCATTCTCGATGAGTCTACATTTCTTTTAGCTTTTGTGCCTTTCTTAGTAAAGACTTTTTTTTTTGCTTTCAGGACTTGTCCCAGCTTTACGTTGACTTCCCTCAGAGAGATCTATACAACTCGTGCCAGTTCAGTTGTACCCAGCTTTGTGAGGTCATTTGATCACGTGATCAACCTGACCTGCCAAGAGATGGACTCAGAGGACTGTGCTGCTCTGCTCTTCACCCTCAAACACAGTGATGGAGTGAAACTGAACCTCCTGTGGACCTCCATACCAACGGGGGAAATCCAATCCATCCTGTGCACACTGGACAAAGTTTCTCAACTCAGGTCGGACGTCAGCGCTTGTTCCTCACAGAAATGGTTATATTTGTTTAACAATGACTTCTTTTAATCAGTGTTCCTAACAGTGTTGACAGGAATCTGCTGCTGAAGTTCGTCCACTGCTGTGCTCTCTCTGATGACCAGCAGAGGGCAGCAGTCAGTCTGCTCCGGACTCTGCAGCACAGGTTAGATCTGTCCTGTTCCTCCTGTGTGGAGCTGCCAGAGAACAATCAGAGTGAGACTCTCAGACTGACGGTCGATGACTGCAGGGTCGTCTCCATCATCCTGAGATACAGCAGCAAGGACACAGAGCTCCATCTGCAGGACTGTGAGGTGGAGGATAGTGGACTGGACCTGCTGTTTCCTGTCCTGGATAGAGTCCGCCTCAGGTTTGGTGTTGGGTGGGGACCACAAAATGACCAAGACCACAGTTTGAGTTTCTGTTGTTCCTGTCAGTACACTAACAACCTGCCCTTCACTCTGATTCTCCCGTTTAGAGCCAATAAAGTTGTCCTGCTCCAGCTGGTGTTGCTGCTTCCTTTGAGGGGGGACTCAGTGAGACGTGCAGGGTCCTTGTGTAAAGCCCTGGGTGGAGAGCTGGATCTCAGTCACACTGTACTGGATCAGAAAGCCTGTCAAGCTTTGGCCTGGATGCTGGACTTCTCTGAAGGGCTGACAGAGCTGGACCTCAGTCACTGCCAGCTAACCGACCAGCTGCTGCTCACACTCAAGGAACATCTGCACAAAGTGCACGTCCTCGAGTGAGTTCACGAGTGTAAAAATACATGAAGAACATGAACTCAACAGGTCCAGTTGGTGTAAGGTTTCAGTGATGTCAACTGTGTGACCAGACAACCTTTGCTGATACAAAAGAGATAAATATTGATTTCCTGTTGCATCTCCTCATTTTGTTTTCCAAAGTGGTTTTGTTGTTGTATTGACTCTGGAGGTCAGATGTGTCTTTACCAGAGTTGGTCAGAGCAGATCAATTGTTATCCTCTGAACAAACACATTTTTATTTCTCTTGATCCGTGTCTGGCGGCTGTTTTGTGTTTGGACGGGATCTGTTCACACCAGCAGCTGGCTGACATGACATGTTATCAATAAATCACTGTGTCGCTTGTTTCTTTGTCTATTTCACAGCCTGAGTCACAATAAGATCACTGATGCTTCAACATCCACGCTCCTTGAACTGATCTCCAACAACCCCTCCATCGAAACCGTGCGGTGAGCATGCATTAATAAGAGCACCTTTCCTTTATGAAGACATTTCTCATCATACCCTTCATCATCATCGCTTATTTTGATTTACACTGAAACTCAGGGTTCAGGCTGAATGAGTGATGTTTGCTCTCTTTCTGTTTTCTAGACTCTTCAGGAACAACATTGTAAACCAAGCACCCTTTAAGAAAACCAAGAAGTTTGAAATCTGGTGAACCAGGTGAGTGTGGTGTGCTGCTCAGGGAAGACATGGTTATGCTGAAGAGCCTTCCCTCACTCCCCTCTTCCCATTCAAATCCAGGAAGTGCTGATTACCAGGGATATTAACAAGTCCTATGAGCTGAAACTGGTAACTTGGAGAAATCCAATGACTGCTGTGAAAGTAGAGCTGACGACTAGGGAAAGACTATATGACGGCATGGAAATACAGCTGACAGGAAGAAAAGACCCCAACAGGGCTGCCATGGACCAGCTATCCATGATCGGAGGCTCTCTCACAATATAAAGTGAATAGGAGTCACCCCTCATGGCCACATGAAGTCCACAGAGGACTTGTTGATGGTTGAATGTTCTGTTTTGTGTCTTCTGGAAAATCAAAGTGTTCTTCTTTAAATTGACATTTTATGTTGCACCATTAATTTTGTTCCTGTTAATTTTTTTGTTTCTGTTTTAACAACGAGGTTAATAATGTTTTTGGACACTCGAGCATGTTATCCTTTTATACCACCTGTTTCAAAGCACGTCATTGCATGTAATTTCTTCACACTCAAATAAAGATAAATTGAAGTTGTTTGATGTATTTTTGTTTTGTAGAGCACAGACAGGAGGTCCTCATGTGGGGTACAGCAGGTCATCTTGCAGCAGCTCAGGATCCATCAAATCATCTGCATACACGTCCTCAGTTCTAAGAAGATAAAAGATCATATGTATTTAAACCAGAACACAAATGTTTGACGGCTTTCATTACAGCAAAAAACAAAATGTCAAAAAAATGCAGACTACGTAGAAATTAGATAATTTGATGAATGCTAGAAAAGGCATTAAGTAATGTTTATACACTTACATGACTTCCAAAGTGTCTTCAACTGCGACCTCCTCCACCACCTCAACTCCGACCACCAGGTTCCTCCTCACTGCATGGAGCGAAAACATCCAACAGGTTATTAAGAGGTGAAGAAAGAGCACGAGTAAAAGACAAGATTCTGCTGTTTTTTTAAATTTCTTCAAAATTATTTTTATTGAATTTATGCAGTTTTACACATCAACATGAACAGAACACTAGAAAACATGTTTCTATTTTCAGTAGAAATAAAATGCATCGGAATCAGAGGCAAATCTGGAAACAGTCGAGCCCCTCACCTCCATAGTAAACACAGGGAGATCCAGACCAGCAGGACCCAAAGCCCTCTGGTTCTCTTTGCCCATGAACACATACACATCCCTGGGTCTCCATCCCCGGACCCTCCCAGCACCCACCATCCATGAAGCGCTGAGCTGCATCTCCTCGACCAGGATGAATCTCAGTTTCTGGCTGCTGTGAGGAAGGAGCACCAGGACTTTGTGAGGACACGTGACCAGAGCTGCTGGGGGTCCCTGAGTGGACGTGATGACTGATGATGTCATCACAACCTGCAGATATACAGTATGCGGTCAATCACAAGCAAAACAAGAGCAGCTCTTTGAGGCTTAATCATAGATTTTAGACTATGGGTAAGACATCCTGAAACTAAGACACTGCTGTTTTTAAAATCTAATAGACCACATTTTTTCATTAATAATAAGAAATAATAATACATTTAATTTGTAAGCGCTTTTACGAGGGCTCAAAGGCACTTTACATGTAAAAAAGAAATCACAGTAAACAGTTAAAAACGGTAGAAGAACATTAAAGGACAGAGAAACAGAAAGAGAGGAGGGGAAAAGCTAGTTTATAGAGGTGGGTTTTGAGCATGGTCTTGAAAGTTGGGAGGTGTGTGCAGGAACGGATGGGTTTGGGGAGTGAGTTCCAGAGGGAGGGGGCAGCGATGGAGAAGGCTCTGTCTCCCCAGGTTCGGTGCTTGGACCATGTAGATGGGGAGAGGATGTTTCCTTTAGATGAGCGGAGGTCACGGGAGGGGGTGTGGTGGTGAAGCAGGTCTGTGAGGTAAGGTGGGGCCAGGTTATTTAGTGCTTTGTGTGTGAGGAGGAGGATTTTAAACTGTATGCGGTGAGTGATGGAGAGCCAGTGCAGGTCATGGAGGACGGGGGTGATGTGGTCTCTGGAGCGGGTGTGGGTGAGCAGGCGTGCGGCTGAGTTCTGGATGTATTGCAGTTTATTGAGGAGTTTGGATGGTAAACCATGGAGGATGCTGTTGCAGTAATCTAGTCTGGATGTGATGAATGCATGGATGAGAGTTTCTGCAGCAGGGAAGGTGAGTGAAGGGCGGAGGCGGGCAATGTTTTTGAGGTGGAAGAAGGCGGTCTTGGTGATGTGTTTGATGTGGAGGTCGAACCTTAAGTTATTGTCAAAGATGATTCCTAGGTTGCGGGTGTGCGGTGAGGGGGATAGAGTGCAGTTGTCAAAGGTGAGGGAGAAGTTGTGACTGGCTTTAGTGCGGGATGTGGGGTCAATGATGATTATGTCTGATTTATCGCTGTTGAGTTGAAGATAGTTTGCTTGCATCCATGATTTAATTTCGGTGAGGCAGTTGCTCAGTGTGGAGTGGGTGGTGTTGGAGATGGCTTTGGAGGAGATGTATAGTTGGATGTCATCGGCGTAGCAGTGAAACTGAAGGTTATGTTGACGGATGATCTGGCCAAGGGGGAGGAGGTAAAGAATGAAGAGGAGGGGACCAAGCACCGACCCCTGGGGGACATCATTGTCTTCAGTTTGAGCCTCGTCATCCATACACTGGTCAGCTGCACGACGTGGCTGACTCATATGTTTCATCCGTCTGTTTCCTGTGCCTGCTGATGAGCCCTGCTGGGTTTGGACTGGGAATCTAGTCACAAGTCATCTGCATATTCTGGCACACACACGTGAACACACACATGGACGTGCACGCGTAACGGGACGGGAAATTCAGCGTTGTCTTCGATGGAGGCAGTGAAGGCGTCGTTTTCACCCTGATGTCCAGTTTTCCACTTCCTTTCTGGAACTTGTATAGTCGACACTGTCATGGTCTAACAGGAAGACGTCTGATTACCTTTCTCCTTACACACTCAACAAAGCTCACTAGCTTGTGTTACAAAGTGAAAAAAAAGTGGTGCATTAAAAATGTAAATGTTGTGCCTTGACTTGTGTCAACACCGGAGAAAAGCTTCATTCCTCCAACAACATGCTGTTTACTGACGTGCATGTTGTTGTGTATCGGGCCTATCGCTCATCAATTCAAAACATCACAATTGGGTTTGTCCACCTTAAATTCAAAAGCACCACATGTCAGACTGTCTGCGAGGGGAAACTAACAGAAATTAACAGACCAAAACTGTAAATATTTTACGAATGCAGGGTGGGCACCAATCGTGCACGATGTCACATGTTATCTAACACTGTCAAAAGTCAGGACACACCCCTGCCTATGCCTATGTTGTTTTTTTTTGTCATATCAAAACACATTGTTTCATCACATCTTCTAATATCTCAAATCTACCTGAAGAGCAGCAGAGAACAGGACGCTCCAATACTTCCTCCTCGTCCTCGTCTACCTCTCGCTGGCTCATCAGGACTGGAACACGGCTCCCTGAATGTGGATGAAGGAGACTCAGAGGAGACCTTGGTGACCAAACCCAACAGTCAGCTTTCATTCTGTCCATCCTGACCCAGAGTCGCTCTTTAATCGCCTTCCAGAAGTGTTTGTGGTCAGAGAGGTGAAGTCACCGCGTCCTCCTCTTCCTCTCAGCTCGGACACTGAAGCCGGACTTCAAGCGTCAGATGGGTTTTCCCTGGAAGCAGCAGGAGTGACCACATGAAACAAGCTGATTGGGCAACATGTCAGATAATGATGTAATGCCTTCAATTCAAGGATCATCCTTGTGTGTTTTCATGTATAACTACATACAAAGTTTATTTTGCATTACCCCTCTGCTGTCTCTATCTATCTATCTATCTATCTATCTATCTATCTATCTATCTATCTATCTATCTAAACTATCTAAACTATCTATCTATCTATCTATCTATCTATCTAAACTATCTAAACTATCTATCTATCTATCTATCTATCTATCTATCTATCCATCCATCTACAGTATATTTCAGAGCTGGCTGTAGACTTTTACAGGGTGCATGTCAGATTGTTTTTCAGATTGATTTAATGTTTCATGTTTATACATAGAGAGAAAAGTTAACTGGTGTCAAATTCTCTTCACACATACCTGGCCTGTAACGCTGATTCAGATCAGATTTTCAGTCGGTGCAGACAAGTGGCAAACTCTGATGTGTTGAAATACGAAGGCAATGCAATAATTCAAAATCCTGCAGTTCGACAAGTGTCCACTTGAGGCTGGCTGCAGGCGTACAGGAAGTCACATACACACCCGAAAAAGACTTTTTTTTTACAACAGCAGAAATTAACATGTTTAAAACCTGGTTAAAAATACAAATAGCTCTGATTAGCTCATGTGTTTATTAACACAGGATAAGTTATTCACAATAAGGCGTGTAGCTGACCTCTCTACCCGTTTGTGCTCGGTTCAGCTCGGGTTATATTCACGTCTACACTCGACTCTTTTCCTCCAGATATGTTTATAAAACTTCATAATCGTAGTTCACAGCGTCTCTTACTACTGTACAGATGAAGGTGTTAAATGTCCAACAATGCATCAGGCTGTATGTGACCTACCTGGGATTAATTCATTCTCTTGTTTCCAAACAAATGGGACAAATTGTGCAATAAAATGTTCCATCTTATACACACGTGCATGATAGTGTTCATTTCTTACTGGCTTTTTTAAATGTTTTTGATGCATGTTTTACTGGCTCTTTCAATTATTGTTTTTGATGAAAACATTTTCTACACTTTTATATGTTTATTTTATTTAATTTGTTCTTTTCTCCTGCTATCCTGTTTCGCTGCTGTAACATCGTTCATGTCTCAGTTTGCGAGATGAATAAAGGTTTATTTTATATCTGAATAAGTTCTGTGTGAGGGGCCTACTGACCAATCACACCAGCCCGCTTATTTAATTAAACAAACTTATCGTTACAGGCCTGTTTGAATAGTTCAATGTGTGTGTGGTCCAAGTTCACGTGAAGAGGAGGAACCACGTGTCCTCGCAGCATCACCACCGTCTGCTCATCCCGTCCTAGCTTCCAGTGAGCGATGTCCAAAAAAAAGATATAATCTAATGAAATTCTTCTAACAGCACTTTACTTACGACCAATCTTCACTTCCGGGCCGGAATGATGAAAAGTCGTCCTCATAGCGAGCTGGGTTAGCTGAACCAGCTCTTGGGCAAGGCATCTCCTTAGCTAGCGTCCGCGTGCAAAACTGTTTCAAAGTGTAACAAACACCTTACTGAGGTGAAAATGTCCAAAAACTAGTTTAGCTTGAGGTTTTTTTAGGCATAGGTGGGTAAAAACCTCATTTATTTACTTAAACTGCTGCGCACATGTCGACTTGTACCTGCGTCTCTCGCAGTCAAGCTAGCGCGTCTCACTTCCGGTTTCCCATTCGCGTAAAGCTAATACAACTAATGACTGGCAGCGGTTGTATACACAACACTTCCTGTTTAGCTCTTCACAATAAAACAAAAAGTATATCAAAAGCATTTTATACTTTACTTGTGTTTAACTTATACTCAGATACCAATTTGTAAACATTTTTAAAACATAAATGAAACAGCATTTTTACCCATATTTATATAATATATTTAAGCGCTCCACGATCAAGACATCTGATTGGTCAGTGAGCTGAGATTTTCACAGTTTGATCTCCTATCTCCATCATAACCAGCTCCGGAGCAGGTTAGATGTGCAGCATAAGTTACCGTGGCCATATAAACAGGTAAGAAGTGAACGACCCTCGTAGGAGTAAAAGCCCAGAGTTAACCCTGAAATACCCGGCATAGCCCAAAGTCCTTCTACGTGATACATGCCCCAGGTTAATGATGGGAGCTGAATGAAAAGCACTGGTTTGACTGGTGTGCTTGATGATCTCTTAAATATTTAAATGCATGTGAAACATGGGTATCTTACATGATATATATATATTTTTAAACACTCCTAAATCTTTGTTGTGTGATTATAGGAGTCCATTTCAGTTTGGACTAAGAGTCTTAGCTTGTGCGCTAACAGTCTGTGTTTTTCTTCCACAGCCTTCAGCCTGGAGACCTGCAGACTGACAATGTAGTGGAAAAATACAATTTGATACTGTCTGCACAAAATGTAACCGTTTCACAGGTGCTTCATGTTGAAATACATCAGATGTGCAAACTTTGACTTCCTGTTCTCAACATACCTCGACTTCCTGTTTTCAACAACCTTGACTCCTTTTTCTTGAAATACCCCTTTCTGCAAAAAGTTATTCTATGCAATAAAATAACCAGAGACAACAGACTTTGCTTTCATTCAAACAGAAAAATCCACGACAACAATCAGCATGCTGGATGTATCCTTCACCCATCAGCCTGAAGCTCTTTTCACACGTGAACTTCTAGAAAATGACCCACAGACCCTAAAACATGGAGCGACTTTCAGATTTAAATGTGTAAATATTAGTTAATCAACATAAATTAGTGTGTGAAATGGATGCATACATTTTTTTAAGCACATGAAGGGTGTGCCACTTTTTGATCTCGTAGACGTCGGCCCTGAGCTTCAGAACGCCTCCTCGATTAAAATGATAGTTTTCTCTTCTATTTTAAGTATTTCGAATTCAGAAACAAAACATTTGTGCCATACGTATCCTGCTTTAGGATTTTTATTTACACTTTTTATTACTTTGGCTGTTTCGAGATCATTTCAATGATTTATGTTTAAAGATTATTCAGACTACTACGACTAAAGACTGTTCAGAAAAGAATTATACACTTTGTTTCCATAAAAATGTTTAATTGAATGTAATTTCTTCACACTCAAAACAAAGTGAACAGTTGTGTGACTGATGTATTTTTGTATGTAGAGCACAGACAGAATGTGCACATGAAAATCTAATCATAAAATAAATGCAAACCTTGAAAAAACATTAAAAAAACATCTATCTATCTATCTGTAGTGACCAATTTTAACAAATCCTATTATGTTAAGAAAGGCCACTTTGGTGTTGAATGTGGACGTTGTTTTCATACGCGTGCTCAGCTCTTAAAAACATAAGAAGGCTGTTGATATACTTTTGGATATATTCATCCATTTATTGTTCAACTTGTAAAAATGATAAATACAAACAAACCAAAAAAGACGAACCACGACGTCAATTGGAATTAAATAAACCCACAAATCCACTTTCTCCTTCTCTTCTCAGGCTGACACACCTGTCCACCTCACCTGGAGCCCTCATTAAAAAACACTTCCCCAGGCTCCCCCTAGTGCCCAGTAAAGGGACTGCATATATAAACAAAGAAAATATGCAACACATAGTTTGGCTCCAACACACCAGCCCCTAATTGATGATGACAGGATGACAGAAACCATTCAAAACACTTTACACAAAAAGGAGCCAAGCTCTTAAGATGAAATTTACCAACAAAAAAATAAATAAATAAAAATAAAATAAACCTTTGGGTCAGAGGTCACCAGTAATGACTGATAATGTTAGGTTGCTTCTTGAAGCAGAGACAGTTTTGTTACTGGCCTGTCCAGTATGTTGGTCTTTGTTCTCAGTCTGGCAGAACGCACCAGTCCTTTCTTGTCAGGATAGGTATTTATAACCCTTCTGAGCAGCCACGAGCTGCGTGGAGCAGAAGCATCTGCAATTAGGACTATGTCCCCAGGAGTGAGATTCCGCTTTTCTTTACTCCATCTTTGGCGCTCTTGCAACAGAGGCAGATATTCTCTTATCCAGCGTTTCCAAAAAAGGTCAGCAATATATTGCACTTGTTTCCATCGTCTTTTGATGTAGAGATCTGTCTTTTCAAATAATCCCGGTGGCAACACTGGTTTAACTTTCATTGTGAGCAGATGATTGGGTGTCAGAGCTTCCAGGTCATTGGGATCTCCTGATAACTTTGTTATGGGGCGGTCATTTAGAATGGTTTCTACTTCACACAACACTGTATGTGATCCCTCATCGCTCAGAGTTTGTT
Source organism: Symphodus melops (assembly GCF_947650265.1). NCBI lineage: Eukaryota > Metazoa > Chordata > Actinopteri > Labriformes > Labridae > Symphodus > Symphodus melops. The sequence goes on from NC_136695.1 coordinate 2,747,194, forward strand.
GACGTAGCACAGATGTTAATGTTCGTTTCACCATTTTGATCATGCGCTCCCATACACCTCCATAATGAGAAGCTGTTGGTGGGTTGAAGCTCCACCTTACTCCTTCCTGGAGCAAAGTTTTTTGTATTTTGCTTTGATTTAAAGGAGCAAGAGCTTCCCTCAACTCCCTTTCTGCACCAATGAAGTTGGTTCCATTATCAGACCGTATATGAGAGACTTGTCCTCTTCTACAAATAAATCTGCGCAGGGCATATATACATGAGTCAGTGTCCAGTGAATAAGCGACCTCTAAGTGAATGGCTCTGCATGCCATACATGTAAAAATGACCCCATAGAGTTTCTCAAGGCTACGGCCTTTCTTGATTTCAATAGGTCCAAAATAATCAACGCCAACATTAGTGAATGGAGGAAGATCAGGTTCAAGTCTTTCTTTGGGCAGGTCTGACATTTTTTGCTCACCCATCTTTCCTTTGTGGCGCCTGCAGAAGTTACAGTTATTTATAATCTTTTTTGCTGCAGCATTAGCACTGGTTACCCAATATTTTCTCCTTAGTCTAGAGAGAACACGGTTTCTTCCACCATGACCAACTTGCTCATGAATATGTTTTAAAATCAGAGCTGATACATCATCTTTGGATAAAATGACAGGGTGCTTAGCCTCCTCCGGCATTGCTACCTTGCTTAGTCTTCCTCCAACTCTAAGCAACCCATTGTCCAGAATGGGGTCCAGTTTATATATGATGCTGCTCTTTTTTACTTCATGTTTGCCAGTTGTCAATGTAGCGATTTCATTGCAGAACCTTTCCTTTTGGGTGAAGCCAATTATGGCTGTTTCAGCTTCCAAAACATCTTCGGCAGTCAATCTCTGTCCTCCTAATGAAGTTTTCATTCCTGTATTGACTTTTCCTTTTTTACTCATCTCCAATAGAGTCTTCCTTATTTTAACGATCCATGCCACTGCTCTCTTTAACCTGTTCCAATCAGAAAAGTAGGTTAGTAATTGCAGTGTCGCATTCTGTGTGCCCTCAACAATCACTGCACTATTTATGAACTCCCTTTTTATTTCAGGGTCATCTGCAGCAATGTTGGGATCCAGACTCGTAGTTGGCCATGAATGAAGACAGACCATCTGCTGAAAAATAAAAGATGGCTGGAAGGCCCTGAATTTCTGTGGAAAACAGAGGACATTGTTTTCCACAGAAATTCAGGGCCTTCCAGCCATCTTTTATTTTTCAGCAGATGGTCTGTCTTCATTCCTCTTGAGGCTTCATCTGCAGGGTTTTGCATGGTGTGAATATAATGCCACTGCATTACACTGGTTGCTCCTCCAATGGTGGATATTCTATTTGCCACAAAGGTTTGAAATCTTTTGTCTTCATTTCTGATGTACTTTAAAACAGTTGTGCTATCAGTCCAGAAACAAGATTTTTCAAGCGGGAGCTGTATTTCTGCTCGAAGCATGGTGTCCACTCGATACTGCATACTCCATACTGCAAGAACTGCAGCAGTGAGCTCTAAGCGAGGAATCGTCACTTGCTTAATTGATGTCACTCTAGCTTTTCCCAAGATGAAAGAGACATGAATACCATTGTTGTTGTCGTCCTGCATCCTGAGATATGTCACTGTGCCATATCCATTTTCACAAGCATCACAAAAGCGATGCAACTGGCAACAAAGAAGTTTACCAAAATTTGTTGGCGTAAAACATCGATCAACTTTGAATGCTTGCACTCCTTCCAAGTCTATCAACCATTTTGTCCACTGCTGTTGGAGAGGTAAGGGAATTGGATCATCCCACCCATAACTCTTCCTACACAGATCCTGCAAAATGAGTTTGGCTGGAAGTGTGAGTGGTGAAAGGAAGCCCAAAGGATCAAACACTGAACTGACCACAGATAGAATGCCGCGTCTAGTAATTGGACGCTCCTTGAGTGCCATCTTGAATTTGAAAGTGTCTGTTTCAACACACCATTGAAGGCCAAGGGCTCTTTCAACAGGTAGTTGGTCCTTGTCTAGATCCAAATCATGCAGGTTCTTTGATCTTTCCTTTATGGGTATGGATTGTAGCACTTAGGGTTAGGGTTGGGGGGTAGCACACGATTGTTGCTTACCCATTTAGTCAGGTGGAAGCCTCCTTTTTTACACAGAGCTGTCAGATCTTTTACCATTTTGACAGCTTCCTCTGCAGACTGCAAGCATGTAAAAGTTGTTCTTCACTGTGTCGATGACTTCAGCAGGAAAAATGCTTTGATTGTCTTCTGCAGTTCTTCTAAGAGCGTAACAAGCACAGCTGGGTGAAGACACTGCACCAAACAGATGCACAGTCATTCTGTACTCCACAAGTTCTTGTCCTAAATCCCCTTCAGGCCACCACAAGAAGCGAAGGAAATCCCTTTCCCTTTGCATCACTCTGACTTGATGAAACATAGCTTGAACATCAGTCATTAATGCCACAGGTTCTTGTCTGAATCGTGTAAGAACACCTAACAAAGAACTGGTGAGGTACGGACCTTGCAGAAGTTGACTGTTAAGAGATTTTCCTTTGAACTCAGCTCCACAGTCAAATACAACACAAAGTGTTCCTTTCTTTGGATGATACACTCCATGATGTGGAATGTACCACACATTTCCATCACATCTTTCCATTTCATTTCTTGGCACAAGTTCAGCGTATCCTTTACTGATGACTTCATTCATAAAGTTGGTATATTCCTGACGAAAACCCTCATTTTTTTCAAACTTCTTCTTCAATCCCATAATACGTTGATATGCGATGCTTTTATTGTTTGGAAGAGATTCATATTCAGTTTTCAACGGAAGTTTTAGGTTGTAGTGTCCATCTTGAAGTGTGGCTGAATATTCCATGATTTTCATGAACTTCTCATCATCTCTTGACATCTCTTTTCTGTCATCTGACGCATTTTCATTAAAATCGTGATTGTACTGATAAGCCAGCATTTTCCCCAGAGTTTCCACAGAGATCCTGTTTACAGTGACAGCATGGTGGCCAGTCTCACATTGCTCTTCACTGCACCCATGCAAGGGACCATTAACAACCCACCCTAATAGGGTTTTAATGGCATAGGGTCCATTGTCAACACTGTTTATAACTTCCCAGGGTTCCAGCATTTTGGGCGCATTGGTACCAATCAATACGTCCACTTCAGATTTAATGAGAGGAACATGGACACCATCAAGATATGGCCACTTAGCCAAATCCTCTTCCTTGACAATGTTATGTGTGCCTACAGGCATCCTCTTTTGTGTATATATTTCTGGCAGATCATAGAAGATTGATCCATTCAGACTTGCAATCTCCAAACCTTCCAAAATGTAACTGGGAACTGATGATTTTGACCCCATGGTTTGCAGGCTGATGTGAGTTTTCCTTCCATTTAGTTTAAGCTTTGTCATAAGCGATTCAGAACAAAAGGTGGCTGTGCTACCCGGATCCAAAAAAGCATATGTCTGTATGATTATGTTTCCTTTACTTGACTTTATTTGTACAGGCAGAATGGATAGAATCCCCTCACTGCTACTGTTCCCAGCCCCTGTATGATCACTTGACTGAAAAGAAACAACTGTACTGCTTACTGATGTTTCCCTTTGCTGTGATGAGTTTGGTTTTTGTTTAATGTGCAGAAGAGTAGGATGGTTTTGGCTACAGAATTTGCAAGAAAGGCGCTTATGACAATCTTTGCTCAAATGTCCAGCATGAAGGCAGCCAAAACATATTCCTTTCTCTCTTAGAAAGTTTATCTTATCCCGATGGGTTTTCCTTTCCATTTGCGGGCACTTATCCAGTGGGTGACCTTGTGCACAACATGCACAGATGCTGTTGTCCTTTGAAGATGGACGCATTTCCTGTTTACAAGGTTTGCCTTGTCTGGATTCCAGAGAAGAAGATGTTTCGATAGCAGTAACCGTTGTTGCAAAACTGTTGCCTCTGAAATGTGGCTTGGCTTGGGATTTCATTCTGTTTAAGGTTTTACTTGCTGTGCCATATTGTGTGTTCTGAATGTTTCCAAACACAGGGTCAGACAATATTTTCATCTGATGTTCAATGACTTTTACTATATCAATGAACTGAGCCCTGCGATTACATTTTTCTAATATGTCACAAGCAGAGCTTCTCCATTTGTCTCTTAGCTTGTACGGAAGTTTGAGAACGATTGTTTTCACATTTACAGGCAAATCCAGTTCTCTCGTAAATCCTCCATTGCATTGCAACAGTCTCGTAGAAATAATGCGTAGGCTTGTATTGACTTTGCATCCTCCTGTTTCACTTCGGGCCATTTTAGTACTTTTTCCATGTACGCTGCCGTGATAATGTGTTCATCCCCAAAGTGCTCCTGTAACAGGTGCCTGGCTGCAGCATATCTTCTGTCTGGAGCCATATGCTGGCAGCTACGAACTAGGTCTCTTGGCTGACCTCTTGTGTGCTTATCTAGGTAATATAAGCAGTCTCCTTTGTTGTTGGTGTGATGTTCTACACAATGTTCAAAAGCCCTGATGAAAGTGTTATACTGTAGAGGATCCCCATCAAAATATGGAATTTCTCTTGGTGGCAGTAAATGAAAGGTTTGCTGCTTTACTAGAAGTGAGGTTATTTCATTTTGTCTTTCCAGTATATTGTACAAAGCTTGTGTGTTGTGACTTTCTGGGAAATTCTGTTGGCCCTGAAATGCAGGATTTGTTATTTGTTCATAATGGTTCAAGACAGGATTGTCTGTTGGGTGTTTGTGCACTGCTGGTGAAAATCCATTGTCCTTAACTTTATTTTGTGCTGTTTTCACATCAGTATATGGAATTTGTTGATTTTGTTGATATGGTGGTTTATTCGAATGCCCAGGGTTTGTTCTGTATTCTTTGAGAGGAGGGCTGGAAGTAGTGGAAGTGCCCTTTAATTGTTTTGCTTTTTCAAAATATGATTCCATTCCATTTGATTGAGTTGTTGAGAAAGCTTGGTGAGTGGAAGCTGATAACACTGCTAATTTTGCTGCTGATGCTGCCATCTCCGTTTCAAGCTCCAGTTTCTCTTGTCTCCTCCTGAGCAACGCAGCTTGCTCCTCCAGTGCGTGCTTTTCCTTTAAAACAGATGCGCGTGCCAGTAGCGCCGCTCTCTCTGCCTCCGCGTGGACGCGCGCTGAAGCAGTATCAGATTTGTTGTTGTTTGTGGTTCTTGAACTTGTGGGACTTTTTCGGCTTGAAACTTTGGAGTGAACATTTGAAATGCTGTCACTTGGATTGATTTCATTCTCATCTCCTTCCTCATTTCGTTCAGATGTTGAAATCGCTTTAGACATCCATCTTTTCACATCGGCAGTAAATTCATTGAAGCCCAACATCTTTGCTTTAAACCATATTTCGTTTGTCCTTTTCTTCCGGAGGTAGATATTGCATGAGAGTTTCGTGGGTTTCCTTTGCCTCGTCATATAGAGTTTTGTGTTTGTCAAATGTACAGTGAACCTCTGATTGACAGGATTTATCAGGCATTAAGTTTAGTATTATTGTTTTAAACTCCGATGCTTTCTTTAGCTTTGCTTTCCGTGTCTTTTGAAGTTTGTCCACTTTGTCCAATAATGCTTTTTGGGTTAATTTTATTAAACGTCTTGGGATCACTTGCATTTCATTGTCAACACCTTGCGCATCCACAGTGGTGTGCGCTTGAGCCTCCGCTGGCTCATTACCAACATGACCTTTGTTTTGCAAAGTTAATTCACCATTCATATTCGGTTCATCAATATAGCCAACTTAAAAACACCTCATGAATCGAATACCATAACAAAAGTACCATTCATAAATCAGAGCGATTTTACTCTCCAGTTCAAAACAAAATACCAGTTTCAATTGTCAAAATAAACGTGTGCACACACATAAACCATGGCCATAATGTTTGTAGCGCTACGCGTACCTGATTTGTGTCCTTTTCACTGTCCTTGGATGACCGACAAAGAGTGCACTGTGTCCCGGTGTTCAGCTTACGGTGTCCCGGTGTTGATGCGGCTCCAGCAGACTTAAACGAAACGGGAGTCGTACAAAGTTTAATTATAATCCACAAAGGAAACAAAGAAATCCAGCGCTGGCCGATCGATCTTCCATTAGATCCAACTAGCGAACGATGATCCAACGAGTTCCAATAAAGCAAAGTTTTTCCACTAAAATTGTAGTGACCAATTTTAACAAATCCTATTATGTAAAGAAAGGCCACTTTGGTGTTGAATGTGGACGCTGTTTTCAAACGCGTGCTCAGCTCTTAAAAAACATAAGAAGGCTGTTGATGTACTTTTGGATATATTCATCCATTTATTGTTCAACTTGTAAAAATGATCAAAACAAACAAAACAATAAAGACGAACGACGACGTCAATTGGAATTAATAAACCCACAAATCCACTTTCTCCTTCTCTTCTCAGGCTGACACACCTGTCCACCTCACCTGGAGCCCTCATTAAAACACACTTCCTCAGGCTCCCCCTAGTGCCCAGTAAAGGGACTGCAAATATAAACAAAGAAAATATGCAACATATCATGTTTTTTAAAATACTTTTTATACACTTTGTTTCCATAAAAAATGTAATTGCATGTAATTTCTTCACACTCAGAACAAATTGAACAGTTGTGTGACTGATTATTGTTTGTAGAGCACAGACAGGACGTGCACATGAAAATCTAATCATAAAATACATGTAAAATGCAAACCTTAAAAAACATAATGCACATACATACAAACAACGCCCCAAATGATAAAACGGACTGGTACACACCTTAGAAAGTAAAAAGGAGTGAAACTGAGAAACCAGTTCAGTAAACAAGCGACATTCTCAGATCATGCGTCATAGGTGATTATAAAGGTCTGGGTTTGTCAGTTGGTCTCCTTGACTGGTTGACGTTTTCAGTTACGGTACGTACTATAAACAGCTCCGTGACATGTTGTAAATACTAAGACATACAAGTAATTTTATCCATATCAAAGTGTATTTTAAGTGACACATAAGTAGTCTTGTCACGTTTTGTGACTGTTGTTGTATTGTCATTTGTGGTTAATGTTGTTTTGTTTAGTAAAGTTTACCTGCTAAGTGTGCTAATTTATGTAGTAGCTAACTGTATGGTCTCGTGCACTTCCGTTTAAATTCCAACGGCTAATTTAAATATCGTCTGCGTTGGTTTCGGTGTATTGATTGTAATCTTGTTTTAATGTACAGGGATGGAGCTGTGCTGTACCATCATCACCAATCACATGTTGTGTTCGTCTGACAGGTATGTTTTGTATTTTCTGTCTGGGGAAATGCTGTAGTTTGTTCATTTTATCAGTGCTGTTAAGCCTTTTACATTTTAGTCTTTTTCATATTAAAATACTTATAAATAGATTCATGGCAGTTATGTTAAAAAAACAACAACAGATTGTCCGTTATTATGTAGAAGCAAAGTAAACATTTGTATGAGTGAACTTTTTGTAATTCAAATGTATTTTTATTTTCTAACTAAACTATGCAATCACATAAAAGAATAGTCAGTCTATCTATCTATCTATCTATCTATCTATCTATCTATCTATCTATCTATCTATCTATCTATCCATCTATCTATCTATCTAGTCACTCATGAATGTTTTTGCAAATGAAAAAGTTAGTCAAGAGAGAAACATAAGGATGCAGATACTGCTGTAAAGTGTTCAGACTATAAATAGAAAATAAGGATTTCAATGTGATTTACATTTATATTCTTCATTCTTTTGTGAATTTTTTTATCTTGTCTTTGGTTTTTGCTTTATCGTGCAAACAGGAAGTGACGTCTGCAGTGAGAGTGAAAGTAAATGGAGCTCAGCGTAAGTTCAGACAGGAAGACTGGTGTTATTCTTTCATTCATTCACCTCTTCATTCATTCTTAAACCACACCCCCTACTACCACCTGTATCTCTCTCTGGCAAGCAGGTGATCATGGGCATGTATCATCCTGGAATTAACCAACCAGACTCTGCCACGAACTTTCTCTACCAATCAATGGCTTGCTGTCAATAGTTTAAAAACTCTCTCTCTTCCAGTCATCCTGTAGCTGCAGGCATACGCCGCAATACGCTCTTCATGCTGAATTTGCGGGCAGCGAGAGACGCTGCCTAAATCAGATGCAACTCAAAAAGGAGAAAGTCATCTCCACTCGAATGACCTCAGCCTCACGGGCAATGAACGGACACGCAGGAGCAGGAAGCAACCTGATCATCCAAAATCTGTGAAGTTCGGTAACTACCTCAAAGCTGCATCATGTCTCTCACAGTCGCTTATATTTCATTTCACAGTGACGGCATTCTCACTCAAAATACAGCCTGCTTCAAGAATAATGTTCATGCTGCATTAATCCACGCAGCTGCTGGCCCCCGCAGCTTGGTGTCAAAGGCAGAGAAAAAACATCATCATGTTTTACAGCGGTCTCAGGCACATCCTTGTTAACTTTTATTTCGTAAAGAAGCGGGCATCATGGTTGGCACGACTAAGCTTGTTTGTGTCACAATAACTTGAGAAAACACATAATTACAGTGTCGGGTTAATCCTTAAACCGTGGTTAACTAATCAAAACTGTTTATATGCGTTAATGGGTTCATCACGACCCGGCTCCTTACGCAATTCACGTGTGTGACAGCGCAGGTGATCAGCCTGCATACTCAGGAATGCCCGGTTGCAACGAGCTGCAGCCACAGCGCATATTCCTCCGTTTTTCTCATCAGCTGAGAAAGACTACTTTCTTTTCATGTAATGTCTCACACAGTATCACGTCAGTCAGCCACTCGGCCCAATAAGTCATGTATGAAATTCTGCTAGATCGGCTGATCAATCTGCTCATCAGTTAATTGCTCAGCTTCACGTGCGTCGGGGCTCGTGGCATCAATTACAAATGCATTCCTCTCTCGTTTTAAACGATTTTCAATTATTTAAATAAACGGTCGGAGTAGTGAACTAATGGCATCTTAGCAGTAGGAATAATCATATATGTTACACAATAAGCGTAATTCTCGTGAACCAATTTTCATGCTCTATTCCTTTAACCATTTAAACTCAGATCTGTCAGAAAAGCTCTTTAAAAGTCCCCTTTAATCACTGCACAACGGGATTTGTCCGCAGATGTTAGACTTTTCGTTTACTCAGGGTGTTATTAATTTATTTATAGCACGGATGCCAGTCATTCAAGAATATGTTTCCAGCATGAACAGGCTAGTAGTCCATTTTATTTTTATTTTACTTATGCCTGGGTATATTCAACATATTGCTGTGTCTTTTCAACGTTCATCAGATTTAGTCATACTAGGGCGGCATAAACACTTGTGAGGATTTGCATTATGACGTCTGGAATTAATTCATATTTAATCAATTATGAGTAATATGTTTGATCTAACAAGCCATACTTGGCATGATCATTTACCTCGTTTGTCACCCAAATTAAATCTGATTGCAAGTTACGGAACATGTATTCGAATACATGTTGCTAAAGGAGGGTCAAACTTGACGCAGCTTGACTAGTTCATGCAAACACTATCAATTAGAATGGACTTGAATGAGATATGCTGAAATACTTCAAAACGTAAATGCAGATAAAATGTAAATGCAGACAAAGAAGTCTCTACAGACTTTCTAGTGCTTCGTTCAGAAGAAGGATGGTCACTCTAATCCACTAGATGTCGCCATCGGGCATTAGCATGAATCCAAAACAACTCAAACTGCATCGTCACATTAACAGGCTAGCAGTTGCACCCGAGTAGGCTTATAGCCCCACTTTGCATAATTCTGTACATTACCATAATCTTAAATGTTTCAAGACATTCAAATTTAATGGCGAGCGTAGTGTTTTTCTGTCTATAAATCTGCAGTTTAACAACTTCATGCACAAAGGGACTAGCAGCTGGGCAGCCCTCGTAAACCAAATGTAGATCCTGTAATTACAGCTCAGTCATCGTCAGAGTTAGCAGGACTCAGGCGTCGCTCTCTTAGAGGACAGCAAGACTAAGAGAGACAAGTACACAGGATATACTCGATCTCTGCTATATGCACTCTAAAAATGTTCTAATTCAGTCTTTAAACCAGGTAATGGCCAGATATCGCGGTAATTCAAAAAATAGTTGTGTTATAATTGAATGTCATTTCACTCCGGCAGTTGTCCGGCTGGCAGATAAACCTGTGAGAGCTCTCTCTAATTCAGCAATGAGTCCGCACAGAGTAGTTTACTACTGCTAAAGTATAAGTGATTTAGCATGCGTGTTGAACCTAATTTAGGTGATGATAATCATAGATTAAAGCACACATGGAGTTCTCACTATATTGTCAGTCAATGAGGTGTGGCTAACCAGCCATATAGGATTCTGCTCATGGCTCCCAGCTCTGGCTTCTCCACACATACCAACCAGCAGCTCAATCGACCTGCATCACAATTATAAGCGTTGCAAGTACGAACAGTAGGTGATTGTCCAGTTAAGGCACACTATTTGGCACGTGGTCGGAAGCAACTTCCGCAGACCGATGAACTCATGCAAGAATATGTAATCCCGAAGTAAATCAGAAATCACTAACTTACTATTAAGCAAAAGGTACTTTAGCCCCTTCATACTAGTCATGGTAATTTGACCTCATTCAGCGGGTCGCATTACAATCGCGTCTCTCTAACATCAATTCCAGCGGGCTGTGTCTACTCATAAAGTCAATGCTAAACCTTCATCTTATTTCAGTGCATCCCTCTAGGTTTTGGGGGGAACTACACTCTGCATCGGCATGATTGTCTACAGGCCATTTACATTTAGGTTAATCAGAACACAAATCGGATGACTCGGTGGGTCTGCACATTACGAAAATTCTGTCTCAGTCAAATCTGTCTCAACTTCAGCATGGACTGCAGATTTGTAAACTGTTATTAATCCAAGTAAACGCTTGTTGATGAACTCGTCTGTTTTGTCATAAATCAGGTTACAACTATTCAGTTGTACAATGCATCCTAATCGTTCAATCACAACAGCAACGAGAACTCGGTCATCATGGCAGCAGGACGGTCATTCATTGCTATAAGTCATGTCCAATACAATCCTAATCATCCATCATAAAACTGAAATTCCATATCTTGGTCTTCAATTCGTTCAGACCTTCCTGGACCTGCAAACTTCGTCAGCAGTTACATGTGTACCAAGGATGCTAACATGGTTTGCTTTTTGCAGCATCTCAACCTTGTCATCACAGGTTGCTGAGCATCAAGATTCGACTCCTATTTTTATGCATCTTGTATTTCTTTATTCTACATCATTAACGATTACAAATGTTTCATAATCACTTCTTCATGACTTTAACATCTAAAGCTATTTTTCCACGCATGTTGCCATGGTAGCACCTAAAAGAATTTCTGAGTATGCTGCCTCGCTCATGAAGCTCTGGTTAGCTTGCTTGCGCTGGCTGATTGAATCACATTGCACTAAGTTAAGTTCATGGCTATTCAGCTAATTCCATTAGAATAGTCGGCTCCACATCAGCAGTCAATCCAGGTGTTCTTTTCTCCTCGACAACTCGGATGATGATCTTCCCCTGACTTCCAGTCCTATATTCGTCCAGATATCTGGCGGTTCGGTAAGCCAAAGATGACTAAAGCGCTATCAAATGGTAAGAAAACATATAACTGGTGGTGGTGTATTTCATGATGTTTTATAAGGTTAAGTCTAACTTCCTTCTAAATCACGGGCGTCACATTTACAGTCTTCATTCTTCTCACAGTCATGCTGGCCACGTGTCGGGTCTAACAGATCCAATACACGCCGGGCCAGATGGCTACTATGTCAGACCATTAGAGAGTCATGCCAGGCCACATGTCTGCGGTCCCGAACCAAACATGCCGGGCCACATGACCACAGGGCAGCTTAGTAGTCATGCTGGCCACGTATCGGGTCTCGGCAGACCCCGGATACGCCGGGCCAGATGGCTACAGGGTAGGCTTAAGAGTCATGCCGGGCCACACGTCAGCGGTCGCTGAACCCTACGTGCCGGGCCACATGACTAAGGGCGGCTAGCAGTCTTCTAGGCCACGTGTCGGTCAAACGGACCTAGATGCGCAGGTCGGTTGGCGGCTGGTCAGTCCTCGTTTTCGTGCCGGACAACATGTCAGCGGTCGCTGAACCCTACATGCAGGTCACACGATTACAGGGCAGATTAGCAGTCATGCTGGCCACGTGTCGGGTCTGTCAGATCCAATACACGCCGGGCCAGATGGCTATAGGTCAGGTACAGTAGTCGTGCCGGGCTACTTGTCTGCGGCCGGCGAGCCCAACATGCGTGCCACACGACTATAGGGCAGCTTAAAAGGGTCATGCAAAGCCACGTCAGGTGAGAACCTAGACTGGCGCATGATCAGGTAAGTCACCATACAATAACTACACAGGGTGAATACTCTCTGATCGTATTTAACAATTAATCAATGTTCATCATCTAACTCAATGTTTCCCACAGACTCCAGGCAGCCATAAGGTAAAACCTATAATGATTCTACCTTTGTCTTTCTCACTTTATTTTGGGGGGCATCCTATCCCGCGTCGGCCTCACTACCCCTCGGAGCTCATGAAGTCGTCATGACGGAGTCTAGCCCCCAAAAGACTTTGCACATTTCATTCTACAATTGTTGCACATTTCATTGTAATAAATAATTGTTCATTCTTAATTAAGTCTCTCCTGATTGAAATGGAGCTCAGCGTAAGTTCAGACAGGAAGACTGGTGTTATTCTTTCATTCATTCACCTCTTCATTCATTCTTAAACCACACCCCCTACTACCACCTGTATCTCTCTCTGGCAAGCAGGTGATCATGGGCATGTATCATCCTGGAATTAACCAACCAGACTCTGCCACGAACTTTCTCTACCAATCAATGGCTTGCTGTCAATAGTTTAAAAACTCTCTCTCTTCCAGTCATCCTGTAGCTGCAGGCATACGCCGCAACCCTCCTCCACCCCAGTCACCTCCTTCCAGCTCAGCAGAGTCCAGGCCCCGGCTGAAACCCACTCCTCTTCTCAGCCTCCATCCTTTTCACCACCACCAGTGTCTAGACTCCACAGGGGGGCATCCTATCCCGCGTCGGCCTCACTACCCCTCGGAGCTCATGAAGTCGTCATGACGGAGTCTAGCCCCCAAAAGACTTTGCACATTTCATTCTACAATTGTTGCACATTTCATTGTAATAAATAATTGTTCATTCTTAATTAAGTCTCTCCTGATTGAACTATCAGAAGCTCGTTGTTCGGACCTACGGTTGGATTTGTGAAGGCTCTCTACTCCCTCAGATTCAAACCTCGCTGAAAATAAGAAACTCTAGGATTTCTGTGGACCGTAGACTAGAAGATGTGGACACAGAGGACAGGTGTGGGTAAGTCAAAAGAAGTAAGAAGGGGGCGAAAATGAAATAAAGAGATGAAAATAATCACCTCTTTATTAATTGTCACTCACAAAAAAAGAATATTAATGATTAAATGAATGCAGATGGATTTATACTGAATATCTCAGGTCTTTCATAAAGTGACAGTTGTTTATGACTATAGTATATAGTATTCCCCCATCAGATCTATAAGTGCATGAATGTTCCTCCACCTGTAGTGCACTGGTTATTGATCAGCCATATAGCCTGGCTTCATGTGGCCAAGTGTTTTTTTCTCTTCCTGGGTGTAACGGGTATGGAGTGAACCCAATTGCAGCACAAATGAACCAGTGTTTCATTCTTAAACAGTCTTTATTTAGCAGGCTAACATGTGTAGACAACAGAGCAGAAGAAGTGAGCTGGAGAGGCGAAGCTGATCTGTTGAGTCTTTCTGGTTGAGCAGGAACAGTCCAAATGCCAACCAGCCACAGGCAGACAAGGAACAGGAAACAGGCAGGCAATACTCGTGGTCATAAACAGAAGGCTAGTAGGTTTACCGGGGCTGAGACAAGAGACGATGGTCGGAGGCAGGTCGGGTCGATAACAGGTAGGCAATCCGGGACTAAGTGCTGGAGAGTCGGGCATGGGAGCTAAGACAATCTGGCAAAGAGTGAGTGAAGTGAAGCTGCATATATACTGGCTTGATTGGAGATGACGAGCAGGTGAGAGCTGTTAGACTGATGAGGTTTGTGACTGAGCAGCAGAGCAGGGGAGGAGCAGAGCAGACTGTGATACTGGGAAACTCATGACAAACCCTGTAAGAGTCTAACCTGTAACAATCTTTAAATGAATTGTTTTTTGGTTTTTTTCTACTGATACAACACTGAATAGTCAGACTAAAAAGAAAGATTTATATGTCTGATATACAGCATTTTAAATGAATAATTAAGATAAATAATAAACACCCACTTTACTACCATTAATTATTAGTACAGTTCCTAATTAATTCTTTTTTGTTTCTCTTGTGCTCAGGACAATCATCCTCCACTGGCTCCAGACAGCAGATGGAGTTTTTCTTCAGTTGACATTTTGAGGCCTTTGTGTAAGTTTCTCTCTGTCTGATAAACAGTCTGTGTGTGATGTGGTCCAGCCAATCATTTTAACTTCCTGTGCATTTGATGTCTTCTTTAAGCTGGGACAGGACACTTTGGTGAGAGAGGAGTAAGAATAGTTGGAGATAGGCAGGCGTCATTTCTTATAGTCATTAGATCTGAATGATTGGACAGACCAATGTTGGGGATTTTCAGGAGCGAATATCTGACCAACGGTTATGTTGGGGTTTATGACGTAAAATTTGATTGTCAAAATAAATTAATAATTAAGTTTACTTAATTATTAATCTAACTCAATAATTGTTATCAAACTGTGTTTAATAAACTTTGGGGCACCACCCTGTAAACAGGGAACAATCAAAATATTACCAATATCAGTCTCAAATTATTTAATTAAATACCAATATCATTAATAATTAATAATCTGTATTTAATTGAAGGTTTGAAATCCGAACACAAAGCCCTTTCACCCAGCCTAAGTCACAAAGCAAATTCACAGTGATCACAAACAACGACTTTGTAAAATATAATAGAATTTATTTAACAAAGCAACATCAAGTAAATCAATGAAACCCAATCAAACAAATAACCATCATAAGCCAAACTACAAGTAACAAACAAAACAAACAAGCGTGGCACATGTGTGTGTGTGTGTGTGTGTGTGTGTGTGAGAGAGAGTGAGTGAGAGAGAGAGAGAGAAAGGGGGGGGGACAGACAGACAGAGACAGACAAAATGGTGGCGACCACGCGTGGTCACGTGATGGCGGACACAGAACGTGATCTACGTTTATGCAGCGTCTGGAAAGCCACAGATCTATGTGTGTGCGTCTACCGAAAGGTGTGTGTGTAAAGGCGAGAGAGCGAGCGAAAACAACGCACCTCAACAGCTCAATCTCGGACTGGAGCTCACCACAACTCAGAGCATAGCTTACTTCGCTAACAGAAACCAGCGGCCGGGTTTGTATCAGACGGCGTTCACACTAGTCTTTCTGATAGTGAGTCTATTACTCGGTTATGACGCGGGAGTTCACAGATAAACACACGGGACACAGCGACACAAATAAGGAGAACAAAAGAGATTTTACTCTGGTAAAATCTAAGACACAGTGGTCAAACAAAGAGAACAAAAGAGATTTTACTCTGGTAAAACCAAAGACACAGTGGTCAAACACCAAGCAAATATTATCACCGTTTCACTATAATAACTCAGTTATTAAACACACTCTCTATATCTAACTGCCCAGACCTAGCTAAGCCTCACTTGGAACCGTTTTGTCCACGGTTGATGAGAAGAAAAGAGGTCCTGGAGCAGCCTTTCTGCAGTTGTTTGGTGATGGCGGTGCGTCCAAAGGGGTTGAGAAAAGGGCCGTCGTGTCCTCCGTCGAGCGAGGTGATCTCCGTGGGTGTCCTTTCTTTAAAGGACGGAACGAGACGTAATCCTTACAGTCTCTCTCAATACCGTTTTAATACGGGAGAAAATAAAACGCTCTCCTTCTGAGATGCGTTCAAGTGGATGATCTAGGCTCGGAAATTAGGACGTCGGTGTGCTTCAAGGCCTTTGGATCAGCTGCGCGCCAAAACTTTTAAACAAAGGGCAGCGTGTTGAAACAGGAACAGAGTTGGGTATCCTCGGACGTCGCCAGACGACGTTTGAAAGAGGCAGAACAATGAAGCATGGCCGGCTTTATACCTCCCAGACTTCACACCTATGTGTTAGGTGTGGCAAGGCATTCTGGGAGTACCTGCAAGGCATGCTGGGATAAAGAGTCTTTTGTTGTAGTTCTCCAAACGTACACAGCCTGAACTTTGTCATTCTGGCTGGACCCCAACACCAATAACAAGCCTGCAACTGATGAAGAAACTATTTTATAAACATTGTCTTAAGAATAAATATGCATGAGGATTGTATATTTTATTTTACCTCTTCCTTTGTTCTACAGATCGTGAAGGAGGGTCTGTGAGGAGAAGTGAGGACAAATGGCGAGTTCAAGACAGTCCGCTTTAGATCTAATCAGAGAAAACAGACGCCACCTTGTGAGAGAATTAAAGAATCTCGGGGTCTCAGTGATTGTGGAGAATTTAAACGACCATGGAGTTTTCGTTGATGAAGAGGTCAGTAAAATAAAGGCAGAGAGAGATGACTATCAAAAATCAAGAGCAATACTGGACTCAGTCATTAAGAAGGGGGAAGCAGCCTGCGAAAAACTCCTGAAGGTTATTGACACAATGCTTCGGAGGACCTCTGGGAGGATGTCTTCTCTCCCTGAGAGAACGACTGAAGCATTGAATGGGACTAAAGAGTTTGACCTGCAACTCGTAGTCAGCTGCTTTCCTTTCAAGGAGGACACAGAAATGGATCTAAACTACTGCCAAGGTATTTTGAAGCAGAACTGTGATTGATTTTAAATGATGTAAGATAATGAACCTAAATTTGTCTACAAATTTGTGACTTTTGAAGCATGACACATTTATTCACTCACCGTGTTTAATGTTTTTCAGGCCTGAGATCGTGCCACAGATACAAAGAAAAGTTGAAGTCAAAAGCACAAAAAAGTTCAAAGGAATTTTGGAGGCGAGACAAAGATCAGTTTGAAGTCCACATGCCCGATCTGTCATACAGTCCACTTGTATTAGACACACAAACAAGACTTTCTCCATCCAAAATAAAGAAAGTTAAGAAGCAAAAGAGCAAACTGAGTCGCCCTAAAAAGCTCAGGAAATACATCCCTGAGGACAGACCAGAAGTCTCCCCCAGTGATCTGCTGAAAACATATAAAAACATCGTCCTTGTTGGGAAGCCTGGAATTGGAAAGACAGCACTCAGTCATGAAATGTTAAAACTCTGGACAGAAAAAGACAGCGGGGAGCTTGATTACATGTTTTACTTTGACATGAGGGAGACATCACTCGTCAAAGATGGGACGAGCCTGGAGGAACTTCTTTTCAACGCATACAGTGAACCAGATGAAGACAAAGAAGAAGTCTTTCAGGACATGAAGAAGTACTCTGACAAAGTGACCGTTGTTTTTGATGGAATCACAGATCTCTCTTCCTCAGTGGTGAAGAGAATTGTAAAGAAGGACCTCCTTCCGAATGCCAAGGTCATCATAACCTGCAGACCAGATGACGAGAAAGACTTCTTTTCTGGAGACTTTCACAGAGTGGAAGTGAAAGGCTTCAGTGAGCAGACCATTAAAGAATACTTCTCTGCGATTCCTGGCATGGAACAAAAGGTTTGCAGCAACCTGGAGTTGTTAACTCTTTGTCATGTCCCGATGTATGCACAGATGGTGTCTGTCTGTTTGTTATCTGAGACTCCAGAAGACTCACCACAGCCAGGCAGTATGACTGAAATATACATCAACATTGTTCGTTTTTGTCTTCAAACAAGCAGCAACAAAAAGCCTAAAAATCTCAACACCTTAATCAAGGAGAAGAGGGCGGATCTACTGACTTTGGCTGAGGCTGCTTTTCATGCAACTGAAGAAAAAACTGTGAACTTGACCGACCTGCACTGTGAAGACAGCTGTGTCCTTTCCTTCCTGAAGCCACTGAATATCAAAGTGGCTCCAACTGAGACCACAACAATATACGCTTTTCTGCATTACACAATGCAGGAGTTTTTTGCAGCAGTGTGGCTCTTGAAGAATCCAGATCAGATTAGGGAGGTTTTTCAGCAATGCCTCACAGAGGAGAGGAAGCACATGAAACATTTGCTCCCTTTCATGTGTCGATTGTTGACTAAGAAGAGGCCAAGTTTGATGGAGCATCTGATTCCAGCTCAGGAGTTAAAAAACACATCTAACTGGTTCTTTAAGGAAATGATCAGCACATTTTCACCTGACCAGTGTATGGATGACGAGGCTCCTGCTGAGGCCACTGGGCTTGATGTGGGCATCCTGTTCTTATGCCAATGCTTGTTTGAGTCTCAGTGTCCTGACGCGTGCACCAGCTTTCTGGAAACACTGGATTACCAACTTGACCTCAGCGATGAGAGTTTGGATTCCTATCTTTGCTGTGCTGTGGCCTACGTGGTCGCTCAGTCAAAGGAGAAAATACAGCTGGACCTTGAAGATGTTTGTGTATCAGAAGAAGGAATGAGACATCTATATGGATGCCTTAACAATGTCCAGTGGTATGTATTAAACATGTCATATTGATGCTCAGTGTACAGCATGTCTTATAAAGCAGATTGAATAACAGAATGAGCCCCTGATCGTATCGAGTAGAAATGTTTGTAGGAATAAAAAACTGTGTTTTCCTCTCTGTTACTTTATAGTGAGGATCTGATCTCTGATTCTTTCTTTCACAGTTGTGACCCTCTGCCCAAACAACTGTTGAAAATTGTTCTTTTCAGTGAAGGAAAGAAGATTGACCTCAGCTTATTCGGCCTTGATGGAAATCAGTTGCACCTTCCAGTTCAGGGTAAAAAGCAGCTGTTTGAAATTGCAGCGTATGTCCTACAGAATTATCCCATGAAGATAAATGTCTGCCTTCACTGGGACAATCGAGAATCTACTGCCTGCCCAGATCTGTGTGGGTCCCTCCTGGAGGCTTTGCTGGACGGCAGGTCACTCAGGTGTGGAGCTTTCTTTCGTTTTTCTTTTTTTTAAACCATCATACATACAATTGTCTTCATAATAAAATTCATTTTTGTGTTACAAAGAAAATGATAAAATAAACAAACTCAAAATGTAGTGAGCCTGTGTCATAATGAAGACCTTGTTCTTCCTTTTAATCCTTTCATTGATGAATTTGTTTACAGAAGCAAAACCAAATCAGTTTTTTTTTAAAGACGACTTGAAGACTGAAGCCTCCTTAAGGCCCCTGTGTCCACCTTGTGTTTTTTCAGATAGAAAAGCATTTGCTGATCGCTCGGGAACTCTTTGATGAAGCTCTTGTGAGGATTAAAGCGTTGCACTTGCGTCTTGTCTCTGTGACAAAACTCTCTTAAGAACGGCCGCTGTATGTGCGTCACTGCTTTTCTTTTTTAGCCTGTTTTATATTTGAGATTGTTTCTTTCCTAACCTTTGATCACTCACTATGTCTGGATGCTGACCTTAATAATTATGACAGCTGCACTATCACAGCTTCAATCAGACACGGACTGAGGAG
Source organism: Symphodus melops (assembly GCF_947650265.1). NCBI lineage: Eukaryota > Metazoa > Chordata > Actinopteri > Labriformes > Labridae > Symphodus > Symphodus melops. Next base: position 2,766,786 of record NC_136695.1, read on the forward strand.
GAAGTGGGGACACAACACGATCTGTAGGAGACTAAACTAAATATTATATATTTTACAAAGAGCGTTAGCAACTCCAACAGCGCTCCCAGGGAGGTAAAATATTTTCTGTTTTTAAGCCGCTGCACATAAAGGCGGGTGCTGAGCTTTTACTGTCGTCGGTGACTGCTGCTGCAGACGCTCTCTGTATATTGGGAACAATTGAAAAAAAGACACTGGAGTTCAGGAAGAAATGCTCGGTGGACACAGGTCTGATGTAATTAAAGTACTTTTACAGTCTATGTCAGTGTATTCATACATTTGTTTGTCTGTATCTGTTTATCATGAAGCTTCAGGATGACCCACCAAGATCCAGAACGAGAGGACCAGGAGCCAGGCCATGGGACTCTAGAGAGAAAAAAGAAGAAGCTGTTACTAGATTTATGCCTGCAAGCAGCACTCATCAAAGAAGAGAGCTTTCACCGTGTAGTGTATCAGCTTGTCTCTTTGTTTTCTGTTAACAAAGACTTGCATAACTTTTATGTTGATTTGTATCAACACGTCAAGACCAGAGGAGGTTTAGGTGTCATTCCAAAACTGGGTCAACTTTTTGAGTCAGTTCCTGCTCTCTGGTTCTTTGACCTCTCAAAGAGAAAGACCTCCATCCTCCTGGAAGTGCTGAGACTCCGACCAGTGAAGACTCCAGTGATGCTGGAGAACTGTCCAGATGAAGAGAGTGAAGTGAGGAGCTTCCTTCAGTGTCTGCCTCATATCTCACAGCTCAGGTAAATGAATGACTCTTCTGGATCATGCTTGAGTTACTTTCTTTCTTTGTCACCTTCTCTCTGGATGTAGATAGTTTTATTACGGCTCCCTTCAGGAGCCTCAGAACAGAAACAACAAGTCCATAGAGGGTAGCCTCTGTCAACAGAGAAAAGGTTTACACTGTAATCTAACGTGACAGAAGTCAGAAGAATGGTGTACGTTGTATATGTACCTACGTGTGGATCATTTGTAAGAGTCATTACAATGTACTATGGCTCATTAAAAAGACAATCAGAAATAGACTAATCAAACAATAAACAGGTCAACACTTGTGATCCTCTAGTTCAGTCTGTGGAGATAATTGATGAATTATTTAGACAGACTTTAAGAAACAACTCTGTCTTTGACCTTTCTGAGTCCTCAACACGTTTTCAAGAATTACATTTAGTCAAAGTTTAGAAACATCTACATTTGATCTTCTTTATTGCATCATTATTTGTGTGTAGATGACCAAAGTGTTTTCTGCTCATTTGTGTTTGTCAGCTTTGAGTAGATCCACTCTGTCAGTGATTCATGTCTCCTTTCTGATGCTGACTTAACAAAGTTTTCTACTTTCATTTCAGTTTCTGTGTCTGGTCTGAAAGAGGAGTTGAGTTCTGTGGACGTCTGTTCTGTGCAGCAGCAGAGAGAGATCAGCAGACAGGAGAGAACACACTGCAGCTGTTATCATCACTGTGCTCATATAAAACATTCCCCTTAGTTCATGTGGAGGGATGGGACTATAAAGAATATCGGTGTGAGTTCCTTCTGGATCTGTACTCCCACATGAAGGACTGTGAGACTAAAACAGGCTTGAGAGTCCTTCCATCATTACAGTCAGTTCTCCAGTCAGCTCCTGCTCTCTGGTTCATTGACCTCTCAAAGAGAAAGACCTCCATCCTCCTGGAAGTGCTGAGACTCCGACCAGAGAAGACTCCAGTGGAGCTGAAGAACTGTCCATATGAAGAGAGTGAAGTGAGGAGCTTCCTTCAGTGTCTGCCTCATATCTCACAGCTCAGGTAAATGAATGACTCTTCACACCACAGTGTACATCTGTTAAGGTTTGCTCCTCCATCTGAATCCTGTCACTGTAACGTTGAATTATCCAACAACACATGATGGTGATGTAACGGGTGTGTTTCTGTCCTGCTGAAATTCTAAACTTCTCTGGGTGCACATCCGTTACTGGTCGTGATATCTGTGTTGTGTTCTGTTGTGATGTTGATGGAAGATGGAGGACTCGGACCACAATTTGCTGACGACTTCTTATTTAAAAAGAACTGAGCTGGCTGCAGCATCTGCACAAATCAAAGAGACATTTCTGTGACATGCGGTTCTTTCTCACACAGGTCTCCAGTCCCCTGTTAACAGAACACACGGGAAACCCCGTAGCACTTAGCAACACGTGTCTGCTAATAAATTCTAAAAGCTCAATGACAAAGTTTATATTCGGAACCCAACTTGCTCTGCATGCTCAGAAAGGCAACGAGTGAACCATAATTGCAACTGCTGCATTTTATATTGTTGTAAAAAGAAACAGTGCTAAACCGTGAATAGAGCAAACTATCCTTACCTTCCCTCAGCGAGCGTAGCGCGGACTGAGAGAAGCACAACACATGTCACTCGTAATACGCACACACAACAATCTCTTAAAGGGACAGTACAGCTGTAACAGTTTGGGTACAGTGAACCTCAAAATACATAAAACAAACATGACAAAATGAAAATGTCTTCAATATTTTTAAGGAGTTGGTGAAGTTTCAAATAAAAAATAAATATATATTTTTAACCTGGTTACAGTGACATGTATAACATACTCCCAGAAGTCCTCATTTAGCTGAACAACTGTTTACTGATGTTTTTAAAGATACAGAATGAAACAGGTGAAAACAAAGTAAACTAGTAATAAGAGACAAAGAATGGACAGATATTTGCTCCTTTAAATAGAAAGCACTAAATCTCATGCATGGAAGGAACATTCATTGTTTGATCTGTTTTCTTTTCTCATTGACTTGATGTCTTTGTGTCTCAATACTTCATTGGTATCATTCAAAAGTGTAGGAAGCCAAACTGTGGATCATGCTTGAGTTACTTTCTTTCTTTGTCACCTTCTCTCTGGATGTAGATAGTTTTATTACGGCTCCCTTCAGGAGCCTCAGAACAGAAACAACAAGTCCATAGAGGGTAGCCTCTGTCAACAGAGAAAAGGTTTACACTGTAATCTAACGTGACAGAAGTCAGAAGAATGGTGTACGTTGTATATGTACCTACATGTTGATCATTTGTAAGAGTCATTACAATGTACTATGGCTCATTAAAAAGACAATCAGAAATAGACTAATCAAACAATAAACAGGTCAACACTTGTGATCCTCTAGTTCAGTCTGTGGAGATAATTGATGAATTATTGAGACAGACTTTAAGAAACAACTCTGTCTTTGACCTTTCTGAGTCCTCCACACGTTTTCAAGAATTACATTTAGTCAAAGTTTAGAAACATCTACATTTGATCTTCTTTATTGCATCATTATTTGTGTGTAGATGACCAAAGTGTTTTCTGCTCATTTGTGTTTGTCAGCTTTGAGTAGATCCACTCTGTCAGTGATTCATGTCTCCTTTCTGATGCTGACTTAACAAAGTTTTCTACTTTCATTTCAGTTTCTCTGTCAGGTCTGAAAGAGGAGTTGAGTTCTGTGGACGTCTGTTCTGTGCAGCAGCAGAGAGAGATCAGCAGACAGGAGAGAACACACTGCAGCTGTTATCATCACTGTGCTCATATAAAACATTCCCCTTAGTTGATGTGGAGGGATGGGATGATAAAGAACATCAGTGTGAGTTCCTTCTGGATCTGTACTCCCACATGAAGGACTGTGAGACTAAAACAGGCTTGAGAGTCCTTCCATCATTACAGTCAGTTCTCCAGTCAGCTCCTGCTCTCTGGTTCATTGACCTCTCAAAGAGAAAGACCTCCATCCTCCTGGAAGTGCTGAGACTCCGACCAGAGAAGACTCCAGTGGAGCTGAAGGACTGTCCATATGAAGAGAGTGAAGTGAGGAGCTTCCTTCAGTGTCTGCCTCATATCTCACAGCTCAGGTAAATGAATGACTCTTCACACCACAGTGTACATCTGTTAAGGTTTGCTCCTCCATCTGAATCCTGTCACTGTAACGTTGAATTATCCAACAGCACATGATGGTGACATGTATAACATACTCCCAGAAATCCTCATTTAGCTGAACAACTGTTTACTGAAGATGTTTCTGTTTTGTTTTTATTTGCTTTTGGCATTTTGCCTTTATTATAGAGGTGGAAATCATATCTTTTGGAGTCACTGCACATAAATCAGTCCCTCCAGGATTTCGCTGACTCTTTGGGGAATTGTTGTGGCCTAAAATTCCTGATTTCGCGGCAGCTTTTCAAAAAAAATTGCATTGCATGTTGCGATGTTTTAGCTGTTTTTTGCAATTACATTTCAGCAGGAAGCAAAAATTGCACACTTAAATGTGATTGAGTGATATTTTAACTTGAGCAGAGTTTTTTAGTTTGTGAAGCATATTCCTCTGCCTCACTCAGTGACGTCTCCCTCTCACATACGCGCACACGCACAGTCATTCCTGTGAGGCCACGCCGAGCTCTTTCCTCTTTTCAGAAACTAAACTGGAAACTACGTCACCACTAAACTTTGGTGACGTATTCGTAGCGTAGTCGGTGACTGCTGCTGCAGACGCTCTCTATAAATTGGGAACAATTGGAAAAAAAGACACTGGAGCTCAGGAAGAAATGCTCGGTGGACACAGGTCTGATGTAATTAAAGTACTTTTACAGTCTATGTCAGTGTATTCATACATCTGTTTGTCTGTATCTGTTTATCATGAAGCTTCAGGATGACCCACCAAGATCCAGAACTAGAGGACCAGGAGCCAGGCCATGGGACTCTAGAGAGAAAAAAGAAGAAGCTGTTACTGGATTTATGCCTGCAAGCAGCACTCATCAAAGAAGAGAGCTTTCAGCATGTAGTGTATCAGCTTGTCTCTTTGTTTTCTGTTAACAAAGACTTGCATAACTTTTATGTTGATTTGTATCAACACGTCAAGACCAGAGGAGGTTTAGGTGTCATTCCAAAACTGGGTCAACTTTTTGAGTCAGCTTATGGTGTCTGGTCCATAAACCTGTCGGAGATAAACACCTCCATCCTCCTGGAAGTGCTGAGACTCCGACCAGAGAAGACTCCAGTGAAGTTGAAGAACTGTCCAGATGAAGAGAGTGAAGTGAGGAGCTTCCTTCAGTGTCTGCCTCATATCTCACAGCTCGGGTAAATGAATGACTCTTCTGGATCATGCTTGAGTTACTTTCTTTCTTTGTCACCTTCTCTCTGGATGTAGATAGTTTTATTACGGCTCCCTTCAGGAGCCTCAGAACAGAAACAACAAGTCCATAGAGGGTAGCCTCTGTCAACAGAGAAAAGGTTTACACTGTAATCTAACGTGACAGAAGTCAGAAGAATGGTGTACGTTGTATATGTACCTACATGTTGATCATTTGTAAGAGTCATTACAATGTACTATGGCTCATTAAAAAGACAATCAGAAATAGACTAATCAAACAATAAACAGGTCAACACTTGTGATCCTCTAGTTCAGTCTGTGGAGATAATTGATGAATTATTTAGACAGACTTAAGAAACAGCTCTGTCTTTGACCTTTCTGAGTCCTCAACACGTTTTCAAGAATTACATTTAGTCAAAGTTTAGAAACATCTACATTTGATCTTCTTTATTGCATCATTATTTGTGTGTAGATGACCAAAGTGTTTTCTGCTCATTTGTGTTTGTCAGCTTTGAGTAGATCCACTCTGTCAGTGATTCATGTCTCCTTTCTGATGCTGACTTAACAAAGTTTTCTACTTTCATTTCAGTTTCTCTTACAGGTCTGAAAGAGGAGTTGAGTTCTGTGGACGTCTGTTCTGTGCAGCAGCAGAGAGAGATCAGCAGACAGGAGAGAACACACTGCAGCTGTTATCATCACTGTGCTCATATAAAACATTCCCCTTAGTTGATGTGGGGAGAAGGGACTATAAACTATATCAGTGTGAGTTCCTTCTGGATCTGTACTCCCACATGAAGGACTATGAGACTAAAACAGGCTTGAGAGTCCTTCCATCATTACAGTCAGTTCTCCAGTCAGCTCCTGCTCTCTGGTTCATTGACCTCTCAAAGAGAAAGACCTCCATCCTCCTGGAAGTGCTGAGACTCCGACCAGAGAAGACTCCAGTGGAGCTGAAGAACTGTCCATATGAAGAGAGTGAAGTGAGGAGCTTCCTTCAGTGTCTGCCTCATATCTCACAGCTCAGGTAAATGAATGACTCTTCACACCACAGTGTACATCTGTTAAGGTTTGCTCCTCCATCTGAATCCTGTCACTGTAACGTTGAATTATCCAACAACACATTTTGGGGTCGATCCCGACTCACAGGACTGCTTGATGCTGTATCGGGTGCCGGGAAGGACCCGCAGGAGATCCAGGAGATCCAGAAGAAGAGGCTCTCGGTCCGGTATCCAAGTGAGGCGAGGGTGTGCTGCGGCTGCCGGGGGCTCCGTCGTCTTTGGCTGCCGGGACCACGCTCGGTTCCTGCGCCGGATTCCTCTCCTCGATATGTGCGCCAGCGTGTCCTCGCTGCCGCCTGCCCGCGCTTCAACAACTGTCCTGGACCCTTCACAGTGCTGGAGCCATGGTCAGGGGTTTTCATCGCCATCGCCTACTTCCGTGTTTATGCCGGCTTTTCCAGCGTGGACCAGCTGGAGCTCACGTGACCGCTGGATGTGCCTTCGTCCAGTCCCGCTCCGCAACACGGACACTACCTCCGAGACGTCAATCCACGTTGGCCTATTGGATACTCGTTCAATGTGACTCCGACACTTTCAAGAGTCAACTGGGGACGTTTTTATTTGTCCAGGCCTTTGGTTGGTCTCTTTTAGGGCTGCTATGGTCTCTGTACTGTCTGTTTGTTGCTTGTGATGATTTAAACCCTGTTTGTGAAGCACTTTGTGGCCCCTGCCTGTGAAAAGTGCTATATAAATAAATTTTACTTACTTACTTACTTACATGATGGTGACATGTATAACATACTCCCAGAAGTCCTCACTTAGCTGAACAACTGTTTACTGAAGATTTTTCTGTTTTGTTTTTATTGGCTTTTGGCATTTTGCCTTTATTATAGAGGCAGGAAAATGGGTAGAGGTGGAAATCAGGGGAAGAGTGGGGATCAACATGCGGGAAAGGAGCCACAGGCTGGACGTGAACCCGGGCCACCCGTGTGGGGACTGTAGCCTCGATGCATGGGGACACGTGTGCTGCCACTGCACCACAGCGCCCCCTAGAAGTTTTTAAAGATATAGAATGAAACAGGTGAAAACAAAGTAAACTAGTAATAAGAGACAAAGAATGGACAGATATTTGCTCCTTTAAATGGAAAGCACTAAATCTCATGCATGGAAGGAACATTCATTGTTTGATCTGTTTTCTTTTCTCATTGACTTGATGTCTTTGTGTCTTAATACTTCATTGGTATCATTCAAAAGTGTAGGAAGCAAAACTGTGGATTAGAGCTGAAACGATTCCTTGAATAACTCGATTACAAAAATTCATCGAGGAATGTTCGTTGCCTCGAGGCCTCGTTAAGTTTTTTTTTTTTTTGCGTCATCAAAACTATGCTTTGAGTATAAAACACGTTTAATGTAGCTGCAGCTACCTGCTCCTCTCTCTGCTGCACTCTGACTCTTACACACAGACACTTCAGCGCTAACGCACACACATACACGCACACACATACACACACGAGCGCGGCGCGCCCCTTTCAACTTTTAGTCAGCACACAGTTGATCCGTGATCCATACGACCCAGTCGGGAACACGTGATCCGGTGAAACGATCGGCTTTTCTCCATTCACTCTCTCCGTGTTTACAGCTAACATAACGATAGCAACGTCCTCTCACAGTCTCTGTCATAGACAAACTGTATGTCTATGGTCTCTGTAGTCTCAGTCTGTGAGTGCGCTGAATGCACGCGCTGCAGGAGCAGACAGAGATACACACACTTCTAATAATGAGCAGGCTGATTATATTAAACGTCTAATGTTGTCAAATCTAAAATCAAGAGACAACTTATTTAGTGGAATAATAATTTATTATTCTCTGATGGATTTTAGTTTTTAGTCTGCAATGTTAATGCGGGGGGGGAGCAAATCTGTATTTAAAGTTTCTCAATTTCCTGATCTGTGATTGATTCAACAGAACATAATGCTTTCTCAATTAAATTTACTGTAACAGATGTGTAGGCTACACAAAACACTATTTGTTATTTCAGCCATTGAAACGTGTTTGGCCTGTATTTTTCATTTATCTACCACCTTGACCAGTGAATCCAAAAGTTCATTTGGGACCCTGTCAGTAATATGGTGAGCATCAGCAGCTGTAGAGCAGAGGTGGTGGGTTGTAACAAGCAGGCGTTACCATGGTAACTTCAAAGAAGCTTTGTAGGGACGACCCAAGACGACTTAAACCTTAATTAAGCAAAGGTGTGATTTATTCGATTACTCGATCGGGATATTCGATAGAATACTCGATTACTAAAATATTCGATAGCTGCAGCTCTACTGTGGATCATGCTTGAGTTACTTTCTTTCTTTGTCACCTTCTCTCTGGATGTAGATAGTTTTATTACGGCTCCCTTCAGGAGCCTCAAAACAGAAACAACAAGTCCATAGAGGGTAGCCTCTGTCAACAGAGAAAAGGTTTACACTGTAATCTAACGTGACAGAAGTCAGAAGAATGGTGTACGTTGTATATGTACCTACATGTTGATCATTTGTAAGAGTCATTACAATGTACTATGGCTCATTAAAAAGACAATCAGAAATAGACTAATCAAACAATAAACAGGTCAACACTTGTGATCCTCCAGTTCAGTCTGTGGAGATAATTGATGAATTATTGAGACAGACTTTAAGAAACAACTCTGTCTTTGACCTTTCTGAGTCCTCAACACGTTTTCAAGAATTACATTTAGTCAAAGTTTAGAAACATCTACATTTGATCTTCTTTATTGCATCATTATTTGTGTGTAGATGACCAAAGTGTTTTCTGGTCATTTGTGTTTGTCAGCTTTGAGTAGATCCACTCTGTCAGTGATTCATGTCTCCTTTCTGATGCTGACTTAACAAAGTTTTCTACTTTCATTTCAGTTTTTCTGTCTGGTCTGAAAGAGGAGTTGAGTTCTGTGGACGTCTGTTCTGTGTAGCAGCAGAGAGAGATCAGCAGACAGGAGAGAACACACTGCAGCTGTTATCATCATTGTGCTCATATAAAACATTCCCCTTAGTTGATGTGAAGGGAAGGTACAATAAAGAATATCAGTGTGAGTTCCTTCTGGATCTGTGCTCCCACATGAAGGACTATGAGACTAAAACAGGCTTGAGAGTCCTTCCATCATTACAGTCAGTTCTCCAGTCAGCTCCTGCTCTCTGGTTCATTGACCTCTCAAAGAGAAAGACCTCCATCCTCCTGGAAGTGCTGAGACTCCGACCAGAGAAGACTCCAGTGGAGCTGAAGAACTGTCCATATGAAGAGAGTGAAGTGAGGAGCTTCCTTCAGTGTCTGCCTCATATCTCACAGCTCAGGTAAATGAATGACTCTTCACACCACAGTGTACATCTGTTAAGGTTTGCTCCTCCATCTGAATCCTGTCACTGTAACGTTGAATTATCCAACAGCACATGATGGTGACATGTATAACATACTCTCAGACGTCCTCATTTAGCTGAACAACTGTTTACTGATGTTTTTAAAGATATAGAATGAAACAGGTGAAAACAAATCAAACTAGTAATAAGAGACAAAGAATGGACAGATATTTGCTCCTTTAAATGGAAAGCTCTAAATCTCATGCATGGAAGGAACATTCATTGTTTGATCCGTTTTCTTTTCTCATTGACTTGATGTCTTTGTGTCTTAATACTTCATTGGTATCATTCAAAAGTGTAGGAAGCCAAACTGTGGATCATGCTTGAGTTACTTTCTTTCTTTGTCACCTTCTCTCTGGATGTAGATAGTTTTATTACGGCTCCCTTCAGGAGCCTCAGAACAGAAACAACAAGTCCATAGAGGGTCGCCTCTGTCAACAGAGAAAAGGTTTACACTGTAATCTAACGTGACAGAAGTCAGAAGAATGGTGTACGTTGTATATGTACCTACATGTTGATCATTTGTAAGAGTCATTACAATGTACTATGGCTCATTAAAAAGACAATCAGAAATAGACTAATCAAACAATAAACAGGTCAACACTTGTGATCCTCCAGTTCAGTCTGTGGAGATAATTGCTGAATTATTTACCAGGAAATAAAGAGCAGCTGAATTCGAAGTTTGAAAGATATTCATTAAGAAGAGTGAACGAGATGATTCGATAACAGCATGGAAAAACTATCTATATTAACCAATCAGATCAATACCTGATGAAGGGTGAACAGTTGAAACCAAAGAACAGTAAAGAGCAAACATGTTTATAAGATGTTCAATTCATTGTGATCATGAAAAAGATGATCATCAGGAGGTGATCAATACATGGAAAGAAAACAATAACACACCTTTTCTTTTTGGACTTTAGTGAGTTTAAAAGTTGTCCTCCAGTTTTCCAGCGTTTGGAACGGATTGATTTATGAATATTTGAGTTGAAGGTTTCCTTCAAGTCACTCTGTTGGTTTATGAGCTGAATCCATGTCATCACATAACATCTCTTTAGACAGACTTTAAGAAACAACTCTGTCTTTGACCTTTCTGAGTCCTCAACACGTTTTCAAGAATTACATTTAGTCAAAGTTTAGAAACATCTACATTTGATCTTCTTTATTGCATCATTATTTGTGTGTAGATGACCAAAGTGTTTTCTGCTCATTTGTGTTTGTCAGCTTTGAGTAGATCCACTCTGTCAGTGATTCATGTCTCCTTTCTGATGCTGACTTAACAAAGTTTTCTACTTTCATTTAGTTTCTCTGTCAGGTCGAAAAGAGGAGTTGAGTTCTGTGGACGTCTGTTCTGTGCAGCAGCAGAGAGAGATCAGCAGACAGGAGAGAACACACTGCAGCTGTTATCATCACTGTGCTCATATAAAACATTCCCCTTAGTTGATGTGGAGGGATGGGACTATAAAGAATATCAGTGTGAGTTCCTTCTGGATCTGTGCTCCCACATGAAGGACTATGAGACTAAAACAGGCTTGAGAGTCCTTCCATCATTACAGTCAGTTCTCCAGTCAGCTCCTGCTCTCTGGTTCATTGACCTCTCAAAGAGAAAGACCTCCATCCTCCTGGAAGTGCTGAGACTCCGACCAGAGAAGACTCCAGTGGAGCTGAAGAACTGTCCATATGAAGAGAGTGAAGTGAGGAGCTTCCTTCAGTGTCTGCCTCATATCTCACAGCTCAGGTAAATGAATGACTCTTCACACCACAGTGTACATCTTTTAAGGTTTGCTCCTCCATCTGAATCCTGTCACTGTAACGTTGAATTATCCAACAACACATGATGGTGACATGTATAACATACTCCCAGAAGTCCTCATTTAGCTGAACAACCGTTTACTGATGTTTTTAAAGATTTAGAATGAAACTGGTGGATCAGAAGCCTTTCATTGGCCGAGCGTAGAGCAGACCTGGATTATAGAGTTTAAATAAAGAGGAGCCGTGTTCCTGGCTCTAAGCGAGCAGCAGTGTTTTATACAGTTTGATTTTTTAAATGCACAGATTGAATCATGCTGTATATGATTTTTGAAAATATCTTATTTTTATTAAAGATTTTGCTCCTGAAGTGGTTCATAATAATGTTTGTCCTGTACTTAGCTTTGCTGTTTTCACACTTCATGCACATTATTCTGTTTTAGCTGCAGTCAGCCAGAGTTTTTCCAGCTCGTGTGCAGATCGGTTTCTGTCAGATCCAGAGATGAGGCTGAGCAGATGGTTACTCTGCTGCGGCTCCTCGGGTTCACCCTTCAGTTAACAGGAAAGCTGCACAGCAAAACCTGCAAGTCTGTGGGACGAGTTCTTGGACTCTGTGGTCCTCGTGTGGATCTCATCCTCACTCCCAGAATGATGTCTGTCAGAGGAGCATCACTGCTATTTAGACACACAGAAAGACTACGCAGACTGAGGTTTGCATCTTTGAATCCTCTATTTTTGAAAACGTCATCCTGTCCAGTTTGAATGTCCAGATTGATTGTTACTTTTTATTTCCCTCTGAATGTTTCAAATCTTAGGCTCTCCAACAGCACGGCCTTGCGTCTGTCTGGATGGGTAAGAAGACAGAGAGTTCCCCGTCTGACTGTTACTGAGCAGCTTTCTCTTGACTCTCAATCAGACCGACCTTCAGAGAAAGTATTGTTGAGGCTTGTGAGTAGTCTGGCATCTCTGCTGCGATACTGGACAGTCAGACAGTTGGATCTAAGTGAGGCCTGGATCCCTGCTCACTGTCTCATGTCACTGCTCTGTCATGATGGCCCTCTTACAATCAAGTAAATATATTTCCTGACCCTTGTAATCACTGAATGTGTAATAAAACACGTAGAACGGAATAATCATTCACTCTTCTCAAGATATATTGACAATTTTCTTCAACAGGCTGCAGGAACAGACTTCCCTGCAGCTACTAGATCTCCTCTATCAAACTCAGGACAAGGACTTGACCTCGGGCTTCTTGAGAAAGGTTAATGGAGACCTGACCCCCTTCTGTCTGAACTGGGAGCTTCTTCATCATCTTCTGCAGCAGTCGTCTCAGATCATAACTGTGAACCTGAGGAAAAACAGCTTCCTGCAAGAGAGCATCACACGTCTGCTTCCCTTTCTGGACAGGATCACATGTGTAAGGTTTGTGTATTTTGGACTATTCACAAAATTGGACCTGTAAGGATGTACGCCACTCACCCTTTGAAAGTGTTGAAAACAAACTTGATGAAGAATATGTGGACGTGTAAGGAAACTCTGACCTGTGTTGGGGAATATTAGATGCAGGGTAAATCAAAGGTCATTCTCGATGAGTCTACATTTCTTTTAGCTTTTGTGCCTTTCTTAGTAAAGACTTTTTTTTTTTTTTTGCTTTCAGGACTTGTCCCAGCTTTACGTTGACTTCCCTCAGAGAGATCTATACAACTCGTGCCAGTTCAGTTGTACCCAGCTTTGTGAGGTCATTTGATCACGTGATCAACCTGACCTGCCGAGAGATGGACTCAGAGGACTGTGCTGCTCTGCTCTTCACCCTCAAACACAGTGATGGAGTGAAACTGAACCTCCTGTGGACCTCCTTACCAACGGGGGAAATCCAATCCATCCTGTGCACACTGGACAAAGTTTCTCAACTCAGGTCGGACGTCAGCGCTTGTTCCTCACAGAAATGGTTATATTTGTTTAACAATGACTTCTTTTAATCAGTGTTCCTAACAGTGTTGACAGGAATCTGCTGCTGAAGTTCGTCCACTGCTGTGCTCTCTCTGATGACCAGCAGAGGGCAGCAGTCAGTCTGCTCCGGACTCTGCAGCACAGGTTAGATCTGTCCTGTTCCTCCTGTGTGGAGCTGTCAGAGAACAATCAGAGTGAGACTCTCAGACTGACGGTCGATGACTGTAGGGTCGTCTCCATCATCCTGAGATACAGCAGCAAGGACACAGAGCTCCATCTGCAGGACTGTGAGGTGGAGGATAGTGGACTGGACCTGCTGTTTCCTGTCCTGGATAGAGTCCGCCTCAGGTTTGGTGTTGGGTGGGGACCACAAAATGACCAAGACCACAGTTTGAGTTTCTGTTGTTCCTGTCAGTACACTAACAACCTGCCCTTCACTCTGATTCTCCCGTTTAGAGCCTATAAAGTTGTCCTGCTCCAGCTGGTGTTGCTGCTTCCTTTGAGGGGGGACTCAGTGAGACGTGCAGGGTCCTTGTGTAAAGCCCTGGGTGGAGAGCTGGATCTCAGTCACACTGTACTGGATCAGAAAGCCTGTCGAGCTTTGGCCTGGATGCTGGACTTCTCTGAAGGGCTGACAGAGCTGGACCTCAGTCACTGCCAGCTAACCGACCAGCTGCTGCTCACACTCAAGGAACATCTGCACAAAGTGCACGTCCTCGAGTGAGTTCACGAGTGTAAAAATACATGAAGAACATGAACTCAACAGGTCCAGTTGGTGTAAGGTTTCAGAAAAAGCCAGTGATGTCAACTGTGTGACCAGACAACCTTTGCTGATACAAAAGAGATAAATATTGATTTCCTGTTGCATCTCCTCATTTTGTTTTCCAAAGTGGTTTTGTTGTTGTATTGACTCTGGAGGTCAGATGTGTCTTTACCAGAGTTGGTCAGAGCAGATCAATTGTTATCCTCTGAACAAACACATTTTTATTTCTCTTGATCTGTGTCTGGCGGCTGTTGCGTGTTTGGACGGGATCTGTTCACACCAGCAGCTGGCTGACACGACGTGTTATCAATAAATCACTGTGTCGCTTGTTTCTTTGTGTATTTCACAGCCTGAGTCACAATAAGATCACTAATGCTTCAACATCCACGCTCCTTGAACTGATCTCCAACAACCCCTCCATCGAAACCGTGCGGTGAGCATGCATTAATAAGAGCACCTTTCCTTTATGAAGACATTTCTCATCATACTCTTCATCATCACAGCTAATTTTGATTTACACTGAAACTCAGGGTTCAGGCTGAATGAGTGATGTTTGCTCTCTTTCTGTTTTCTAGACTCTTCAGGAACAACATTGTAAACCAAGCACCCTTTAAGAAAACCAAGACGTTTGAAATCTGGTGAACCAGGTGAGTGTGGTGTGCTGCTCAGGGAAGACATGGTTATGCTGAAGAGCCTTCCCTCACTCCCCTCTTCCCATTCAAATCCAGGAAGTGCTGATTACCAGGGATATTAACAACAAGTCCTATGAGCTGAAACTGGTAACTTGGAGGAATCCAATGACTGCTGTGAAAGTAGAGCTGACGACGAGGGAAAGACTATATGACTGCGTGGAAATACAGCTGACAGGAAGAAAAGACCCCAGCAGGGCTGCCATGGACCAGCTATCCATGATCGGAGGCTCTGTCACAATATAAAGTGAATAGGAGTCACCCCTCATGGCTACAAGAAGTCCACAGAGGACTTAATGGTTGAATGTTCTGTTTTGTGTCTTCTGGAAAATCAAAGTGTTCTTCTTTAAATTGACATTTTATGTTGCACCATTAATTTTGTTCCTGTTAATTTTTTTGTTTCTGTTTTAACAACGAGGTTAATAATGTTTTTGCACACTCGAGCATGTTATCCCTTTATACACTCCGTTTCCATAAATAAAGCACGTCATTGCATGTAATTTCTTCACACTCAAATAAAAATGAATTGAACAGTTGTGTGATGTATTTTTGTTTGTAGAGCACAGACAGGAGGTCCTCATGTGGGGTACAGCAGGTCATCTTGCAGCAGCTCAGGATCCATCAAATCATCTGCATACACGTCCTCAGTTCTAAGAAGACAAAAGATCATATGTATTTAAACCAGAACACAAATGTTTGACGGCTTTCATTACAGCAAAAAACAAAATGTCAAAAAAAATGCCGACTACGTAGAAATTAGATAATTTCATGAATGCTAGAAAAGGCATCAAGTAATGTTTATACACTTACATGACTTCCAAAGTGTCTTCAACTGCGACCTCCTCCACCACCTCAACTCCGACCACCAGGTTCCTCCTCACTGCATGGAGCGAAAACATCCAACAGGTTATTAAGAGGTGAAGAAAGAGCACGAGTAAAAGACAAGATTCTGCTGTTTTTTTAAATTTCTTCAAAATTATTTTTATTGAATTTATGCAGTTTTACACATCAACATGAACAGAACACTAGAAAACATGTTTCTATTTTCAGTAGAAATAAAATGCATCAGAATCAGAGGCAAATCTGGAAACAGTCGAGCCCTCACCTCCATAGTAAACACAGGGAGATCCAGACCAGCAGGAACCAAAGCCCTCTGGTTCTCTTTGCCCATGAACACATACACATCCCTGGGTCTCCATCCCCGGACCCTCCCAGCACCGACCATCCATGAAGCGCTGAGCTGCATCTCCTCGACCAGGATGAATCTCAGTTTCTGGCTGCTGTGAGGAAGGAGCACCAGGACTTTGTGAGGACACGTGACCAGAGCTGCTGGGGGTCCCTGAGTGGACGTGATGACTGATGATGTCATCACAACCTGCAGATATACAGTATGCGGTCAATCACAAGCAAAACAAGTGCAGCTCTTTGAGGCTTAATCATAGATTTTAGACTATGGGTAAGACATCCTGAAACTAAGACACTGCTGTTTTTAAAATCTAATAGACAACATTTTTTCATTGTCTTCAGTTTGAGCCTCGTCATCCATACACTGGTCAGCTGCACGATGTGGCTGACTCATATGTTTCATCCGTCTGTTTCCTGTCCCTGCTGATGAGCCCTGCTGGGTTTGGACTGGGAATCTAGTCACAAGTCATCTGCATATTCTGGCACACACACGTGAACACACACATGGACGAGCACGCGTAACGGGACGGGAAATTCAGCGTTGTCTTCGATGGAGGCAGTGAAGGCGTCGTTTTCACCCTGATGTCCAGTTTTCCACTTCCTTTCTGGAACTTGTATAGTCTACACTGTCATGGTCTCACAGGAAGACGTCTGATTACCTTTCTCCTTACACACTCAACAAAGCTCACTAGCTTGTGTTACAAAGTGAAAAAAAGTGGTGCATTAAAAATACAAACGATAGAAATTTAAATGTTGTGCCTTGACTTGTGTCAACACCGGAGAAAAGCTTCATTCCTCCAACAACATGCTGTTTACTGACGTGCATGTTGTTGTGTATCGGGCCTATCGCTCATCAATTCAAAACATCACAATTGGGTTTGTCCACCTTAAATTCAAAAGCACCACATGTCAGACTGTCTGCGAGGGGAAACTGAAATTAACAGACCAAAACTGTAAATATTTAACGAATGCAGGGTGGGCACCAATCGTGCACGATGTCACATGTTATCTAACACTGTCAAAAGTCAGGACACACCCCTGCCTATGCCTATGTTGTTTTTTTTTGTCATATCAAAACACATTGTTTCATCACATCTTCTAATATCTCAAATCTACCTGAAGAGCAGCAGAGAACAAGATGCTCCAATACTTCCTCCTCGTCCTCGTCTACCTCTCGGTGGCTCATCAGGACTGGAACACGGCTCCCTGAATGTGGATGAAGGAGACTCAGAGGAGACCTTGGCGACCAAACCCAACAGTCAGCTTTCATTCTGTCCATCCTGACCCAGAGTCGCTCTTTAATCGCCTTCCAGAAGTGTTTGTGGTCAGAGAGGTGAAGTCACCGCGTCCTCCTCTTCCTCTCAGCTCGGACTCTGAAGCCGGACTTCAAGCGTCAGATGGGTTTTCCCTGGAAGCAGCAGGAGTGACCACATGAAACAAGCTGATTGGGCAACATGTCAGACAATGATGTAATGCCTTCAATTCAAAGATCATCCTTGTGTGTTTTCATGTATAACTACATACAAAGTTTATTTTGCATTACCCCTCTGCTGTCTCTATCTATCTATCTATCTATCTATCTATCTATCCATCCATCCATCCATCCATCCATCCATCCATCCATCCATCCATCCATCCATCCATCCATCCATCCATCCATCCATCCATCCATCCATCCATCCATCCATCCATCCATCCATCCATCTATCTATCTATCTATCTATCTATCCATCCATCCATCCATCCATCCATCCATCCATCCATCCATCCATCCATCCATCCATCTATCTATCTATCTATCCATCTACAGTATATTTCAGAGCTGGCTGTAGACTTACAGGGTGCATGTCAGATTGTTTTTCAGATTGATTTAATGTTTCATGTTTATACATAGAGAGAAAAGTTAACTGGTGTCAAATTCTCTTCACACATACCTGGCCTGTAACGCTGATTCAGATCAGATTTTCAGTCGGTGCAGACAAGTGGCAAACTCTGATGTGTTGAAATACGAAGCCAATGCAATAATTCAAAATCCTGCAGTTCGACAAGTGTCCACTTGAGGCTGGCTGCAGGCGTACAGGAAGTCACATACACACCCGAAAAAGACTTTCTTTTTTTTTTTACAACAGCAGAAATTAACATGTTTAAAACCTGGTTAAAAAAACAAATAGCTCTGATTAGCTCATGTGTTTATCGACACAGGATAAGTTATTCACAATAAGGCGTGTAGCTGACCTCTCTACCCATTTGTGCTCGGTTCAGCTCGGGTTATATTCACGTCTAGACTCGACTCTTTTCCTCCGGACATGTTTATAAAACTTCATAATCGTAGTTCACAGCGTCTCTTACTACTGTACAGATGAAGGTGTTAAATATCCAACAATGCATCAGGCTGTATGTGACCTACCTGGGATTAATTCATTCTCGTCTTTCCAAACAAATGGGACAAATTGTGCAATAAAATGTTCCATCTTATACACACGCGCATGATAGTGTTCATTACTTTCTGGCTTTTTTAAATGTTTTTGATGCATGTTTTACTGACTCTTTCAATTATTGTTTTTGATGAAAACATTTTCTACACTTTTATAATTTTATTTTATTTAATTTGTTATTTTCTCCTGCTATCCTGTTTCGCTGCTGTAACATTGTACATGTCTCAGTTTGCGAGATGAATAAAGTTTTATTTTATATCTTAATAAGTTCTGTGTGAGGGGCCTACTCACCAATCACACCAGCCCGCTTATTTAACCAAACAAACTTATCGTTACAGGCCTGTTTGAATAGTTCAATGTGTGTGTGGTCCAAGTTCACGTGAAGAGGAGGAACCACGTGTCCTCGCAGCATCATCACCGGCTGCTCATCCCGTCCTAGCTTCTAGTGAGCGATGTCCAAAAAAAAGATATAATCTAAAGAAATTCTTCTAACAGCACTTTACTTACGACCAATCTTCACTTCCGGGCCGGAATGATGAAAAGTCGTCCTCATAGCGAGCTGGGTTAGCTTAACCAGCTCTTGGGCAAGGCATCTACTTAGCTAGTGTCCGCGTGCAAAACTGTTTCAAAGTATAACAAACACCTTACTGAGCTGAAAATGTCCAAAAACTAGTTTAGCTTGAGGTTTTTTGGCATAGGTGGGTAAAAACCTCATTTATTTACTTAAACTGCTGCGCACATGTCGACTTGTACCTGCGTCTCTCGCGGTCAAGCTAGCGCGTCTCACTTCCGGTTTCCCATTCGCGTAAAGCTAATACAACTAATGACTGGCAGCGGTTGTATACACAACACTTCCTGTTTAGCTCTTCACAATAAAACAAAAAGTATATCAAAAGCATTTCATACTTTACTTGTGTTTAACTTATACTCAGATACCAATTTGTAAACATTTTTAAAACATAAATGAAACAGCATTTTTACCCATATTTATATAATATATTTAAGCGCTCCACGATCAAGACATCTGATTGGTCAGTGGGCTGGAGATTTTCACAGTTTGATCTCCTATCTCCATCATAACCAGCTCCGGAGCAGGTTAGATATGCAGCATAAGTTACCGTGGCCATATAAACAGGTAAGAAGTGAACGACCCTCGTAGGAGTAAAAGCCCAGAGTTAACCCTGAAATACCCGGCATAGCCCAAAGTCCTTCTTCATGATACATGCCCCAGGTTAATGATGGGAGCTGAATGAAAAGCACTGGTTTGACTGGTGTGCTTGATGATCTCTTAAATATTTAGATGCATGTGAAACCTGGGTATCTTACATAATAGAAAGCTTACATTTTTCACTACTAAGTCTCCTGAATTACTGGAAAGCGATCTTCATGTCTTACAACCACGCCCGCAGTGGATCTCTGGAGGATTCTGAGATGCAGCTCAGCCTCATCAAGATGAACCATGCATTTTTTTTCAATAGTCTATTTTTTTTTTCTAAACGTGTTCAGAACAGTTTTGAAATTAAAATCATGTAACCGCTCGTTCACCACATTTGACTCTTGTGCTGTCAGAATGTCATTTTAAAGAACTGGTTCGGTAACTGCTGTCAGTCTGAGATGTTAATCCTTTTTTTATTTTTAAGAATACAGTCGGTGTTCTTGTGCAGGTTTCAATCTGAGCCCTCAGGCCATCAAAATCTCCATGGAGGCCAACAGAGCCAAAGGTCGAATCGACTTCGACGACTTCATCAACTTACGCATCAGAATCAGAGCTCTGACTGGTGAATGAACTGGAGAAGAGTAAATGATGGAGAGAAGGTGGACTGTTGAAGGTTTTTAGAGGTGTTAAATATATTCAGCTGGAGGCAAGACTCGTCAAACCTCTCTACAAACTGATCACTGAGCGGGCTGTGGTTAGTCTCATTCTCTTGAAGAAAAAAAAAAGGTGTGATTAGCTCATGTCTCCATCCACACACACTGTAGGGGGGTGAATGTTTTAATCACTCATCAGTTTTGAAGAAACAGAAAAATAAATACAGAAAAATAATAACTGTATTTATATAGCACCTTTTAAAACACAGGTTTACAAAGTGCTTTACATTAATAAAAACAAGAACAAACATAAACAACAACAGGAACATGACAAATTCAAGAACAGTAAGTGAAACTACTTATATTTATTATTATTAATTAAACTCCAGGGTGATTTTATTTCAATATTTTCCTCACAAAAAGTGATAAGCGTTATAGGCGGCTCTGATATCTGATTGGCCGAGTAGATGTCACATGGTCCCTGACGTCCAATCAGAGCACAGCAGAGTGGGTCGCGGTGAGGAAACAAGACATTTAACAATCGACCAAAGGTTTCATTACCTTCCTGTCTGTTTCTGGTCGGTTCACCTGAACTATCCTCTTCTCCCTCCAGACTCCTTTATAAAACTTCATAATCGTTTATTTCACGTCGTCTCTGTGTGTTTGTTTGTACGTCAGCGGACACGCCCTCTGGACTTAAGGAGTCACAACGACGGCTTGAATTTGATGAAATAACCCTTTAAAAGACTGAAGACATGGCATATCCAGGATACGGAGCTGCTCCCGGAGGGGTAAGAAACCTTCACAATGTACTTGAATATCGTACCTAACAATTATTATGTTTACTTAGTACCGTCCTGTCCCGGGTCGGTCGGGAGTTAATCGCGTCCAAGCAAACCGGAAGTTGTTAAAAGTCCAACAATGCATCAGGCTGCACGTGAATCTACCTGTGATTGATCGATTACATGTTTGTGTCGTGTGGAGATTATTCCAGAGAACTATTTATATTTTGTATTAGTACATTGTTCTCTAATTGTTTCCATACATATTTAATTAAACACGTCACACTCCTTATATGGTTAGTGGAAGGAGTGTTCCGGTGTTATGTCGAGAAATGTATACCTGCCGAATTTTGCCCCCGGTAATAAAAGTTAAACCATTCTAACCAGAGTCTGCTGGGGCCCTCCAACCACTATAATTATATTATTATACCGTATATATTATTATATTGAGTCACAACACTTCAGGACAGTGACAGTGAGGGCCCTCAGATGGGGCCCCACTAGGGAGGGTTCCTACTGTCATTGTGAAAATGTGCACATTTTGAGCTACTGCTGTTGTTTGGCTCTTTAAAGCCCCATTTAACACCCGGGTCACTTCGGTTTGGTACTGTACCGTTTTATTGGCGTTTCCACTGTCAAAATAAGGGTTCTAACGGCCCTATTAAATGGTTCCTTTTATTTACTGAGTCCCGTTCTTCTTCTTTGAACTTAAATGAACAGTGGACTACACTGAATTGGGCTGCTATGATGTCACACGACTTCAATTCAATTCAAAAAACTTTATTTGTCCCTGTGGGGCAATTTCACAGCTATCGCCATCTGGCTTACACCCTGTTTATTAAATAAGGCGACTGTTGGCGTACCAAACTGTACTGAACCAAGCCGGACTGCTTGGTGGAAACGGGGCTGCCGTTCGCTGCCGTTGCCTGTGGACAAGCAGCGCCTGTGGTTCTAACTCTGCTCTTTGAGGAGCGTGTGTTTTTCAGCACCTGTCTTTAAAATCAACCAGTTAATGAATTCTAAAATACTTTGTGGACAAATTCAATAACAGTTCAAAGAGCTTTACACAGGAGTGTGAGACTGAGTCACAAAAGGTATTGTAATAATAATAATATTAAAGAGCGATGCATCGGTTCAACATCGGTGTCTCTGCAGATATCCGCCCTGTAATGTGTCCTAACGTCTCAGATGAACATTGACGCACCGAGTCAGAGAAGAGCTGAAGATGAAGTCCGCTGATGAACAAACTCTGACTTGATTTTATTATTAAACACGAGAGAAAATGATGCATCATGGGAGTCTGACACCAAAAATAAAAGAAGTCCTGAAACAAACATCGGTATCGGCCCTGATTCTCCAGATCGCTGCTTCTCTAATAAAAAAAAACTTTATTTATAAAGCACATCTCAGCGACAAGGCAACTCAAAGTGCTTCACCCCAGAAAAGTTTTTAAAACTGACTTCATATAGAAAAACAATCAAGTGAAACAGAGGCTGAAATATAAATCAGTGTTATGAAATAAAAGAAGTCAGAGTGCAGAGTTCTGGTGGACTCCATCTTTCAGGATCCAAAGAAAAGAATCACTCCACTGAACTATGATATATAAATGACTGAAGAGCAGGACTTTCCTTCTCCTCTCCTGTCAACATGTCGGACCAAGATATGATCATAGAAACTTTATTTATACAGAGCACCTTTTCAAACGGACGTTTAAAAAGTGTGTCGACGGACAAAACAAACATCTGGTGACCTCACAGAGGAGAACAACAGTTTACATGACACACACACACACACACACACACACACACACACACACACTCTTTCAGGATTCAATGGGTGTGTGTCGTCCTCTTCTATTGTTGTTGGAAGGCGTGTGATGACCTCACGGCGAGGATGGGTGTGGAGAGGCCATTTATTTGGGCATCTGTGTCGGTAATGTGACGTGCACGTTTGACCCGGTTTGTGACGGCGAGCTGAGAGACACCGTGCAGTCCTCTGAGTCTGCAGACGACGGGCGGCCTTAAGTGGCTTCTTTTAATGAACGGACTTTGAGCGTTTTCTTTTCTGGAGTTCCGACTCCTGGACACCGACTCGTTCACACCCTGCTGTGACGAGACCGCCAGTAACATCAAGTAACCCTGAAAAAACACCACCGACTCTACCCACTGAGCCACAGCCACCCTCTGAACTGTGTGTGTGTGTGTGTGTGTGTGTGTGTGTGTGTGTGTGTGTGTGTGTGTGTGTGTGTGTGTGTGTGTGTGTGTGTGTGTGTGTGTGTGTGTGTGTGTGTGTGTGTGTGTGTGTGTGTGTGTGTGTGTGTGTGTGTGTGTGTGTGTGTGTGTGTGTGTGTGTGTGTGTGTGTGTGTGTGTGTGTGTCAGAGACGTCTGTAAAAATAAAAGGAGCAAAGAAGACTCGCCAGACGGGTCTGAAAGAGCAGCTGAAGATAAAACGTGTTTAAGGACGTAAGAAGACGGCATAGAAAATAAAATACAATCACAAGTGAGGAAGGGTGGAGATCTTTTCTGTCAAGGTCCATGAAGCAAACACACACACACACACACACACACACACAGATAACACCAGATCAGTCGTTCATGTCTGTGAAGGCGCTGAGTCCGCTCAGGTGGACTTTGTGCTGCGGGCGGCAGACGTGGATTAACCTCGAGCGGTTCGGGAGTTTCGTGCTGCGAGTGAGACGTTTATGATCGTCACTGGAGATAAAGTTTATGATTTCAAGTGGTGAAAAAAACAACAGACTGAGCTCTGTTGCAGGCGCACATTACAAGTTGAGCCAGAAGCAGCTCCTGGTTCACTCCCAGAATTACAGCTGCTGATGATGTTTTAGATTTGTAGAGATGAAATCATAATCTTCTGTCTCTCTCTGTAGCAGGATCCTCTGTACGGATACTTTGCAGCTGTAGCTGGACAGGTAACCACCCACTCCTGCACTAACAACATGAAGGGACTCAATACACCTGCATAAAGGTTCTGTGGAGTCATCAGTTTCCCTTCCTCCTCTTTGACTCTCACAGGACGGACAGATCTCTGCAGACGAGCTGCAGCGCTGCCTCACGCAGTCCGGCATCGCTGGATCGTACAAACGTAAGATCCTCGTTACATATCCTCTCCAGCACACGACCGCAGGTCTGAGACGCACGTTCTCCTGATGCCGTGCTTTAAAAAGGCCCAGCATGCATCAGTGTTTTTAAACTGAGCGAGGCGTAAACGACAAGTGAGCGTCTGTTCTGTCAACAACAACAGAAGTCTGTTTCAGTTTGGACTGAGAGTGTTAGCATGTGCGCTAACAGTCTGTGTTTTTCTTCCTCAGCTTTCAGCCTGGAGACCTGCAGGCTGATGATCAGCATGCTGGATGTATCCTTCACACATCAGCCCGAAGCTCTTTTGACACATCGACTTCTAGAAGACGTCACGCAGACACGCAGCTTCTTAAATTCGATGTGCCAATCACAGTTTTCACCGTTACGTCAGTGCTGCACTTTTGAATATTCACAACATCCTCAAAAGAGCGACGAAGAACAGAAACGTTCATGAAGCCGTTTCATCACGTGCACACAGTCTGTGGTCATTAGACAGACGCAGGATATTAACATCACTCCCGTTTCCACACGCTCTTCATTAGATGTCCTTAGGGTGTGAAATACCCGGTGACAAACACGGGCGGGGGGAGGGGCTTAAAAAAATCAAGAGTGCCGAATCACAGCAGCTGCACAAAACAGGAAAATATATCGTTTGTAGTGGATCTCTCTCTCTCTCTCTCTCTCTCTCTCTCTCTCTCTCTCTCTCTCTCTCGATCTCTCTCTCTCTCTCTCTCTCTCTCTCTCTTCCACCGCAGAGTATTAAGTCAGTTGCAGGTGATTTCCCCCCCCCCCCAACATGTTGCTGTTGAGGTTTTCAGGGGGGTTCAGGTGTCAGTCAGGTGTGTCAGACCTGTATTTCACACCCTGGATCTCCTCACACCTCGGCTCATGTGGATGCGACTTTGCAGGATATTTACTGTTGGTCTGGAAGGGAAAACTCACAGGTGACACTCGGCCTGTTTGAGTTCACTAAAAGTTTAACAGGAGTGATGACTGACTCACAACGCGTACGATGGAAACAACAACCGCACGCTGTGTGCACCGCCACGTTTTAAAATCTAACCACACGGGAGACAACAGAGCGCCTTCCTCTGACATGAGACGTCTCTGTGCTGTCACATCTGAACTCCACTTCTCCTGCTCGCAGTTTAGAAAAAACACAAAGTCAGCTAAAGAGTTTTAAAAGAGCAGACGAGAGGGAGCGAACTGAAGCGTCGTCAAAGTTTAACATCCATCGTTAGATGAACTTTGTGATAAAGCAGTCACACTCGAACGATCTTTCACACTTCCTGCTTTCCGTCTTGTTGGAGGTTTTCTTCCTTCCTGTTCAGTTGAATGTGAAGTGGTCATGGTCTCTGGTTTGGCTCCTTGACTGAGTGTGTCAGCGGGACATGTCGGGCACCATGGGCTTTCATGAGTTCAAGGAACTGTCCAACGTCCTGAACGGCTGGAAGGCCACCTTCATGTCCTACGACCGCGACCGCAGTGGAACGGTGGAGGGTCCTGAGCTGCAGCACGCCCTCACCGCCATGGGTAAACCAACGGACCAACATCCAGACACTTAAACTGTTTCTGTCACGATGATCCGTGTCAGACGTGAATCCTTCTTCAGTGAGTCTCGTCTCGTTTGTGCTCGTGCAGGTTTTAATCTGAGCCCTCAGGCCATGAACATCATCATGAAGCGCAACAGCACCAACGGTCAAATCGGCTTCGACGACTTCATCACCTGTTGCATCAGAATCAGAGCTCTGACTGGTGAGTGAGCTGCAGACAAACATGAAGGCTGAGACGGACACCTGCAGGTTTAATGTCTTTATAATAATAATAATAATATAGACAGAAAGCTGGTTCCCAGAGGAGCTCCACTTCCTCACATCATGACCTAAAGACCAGCCTGTGAGCGAGGAACACTTCTCACCAGCGTCCTGAATTTGAACACAAACTCCTCAATGTACAGGGAGAAAAAAAACGGCCTAAAGATTGACAACTGATTTTGTTATCGTGAAAACATCTTTAGTCATATCGCCCAGGCCTCACATCACGTACCATGTGAACTACAGCCTCCTTTAAAAATCATCACACCACACAGGAGAGGACAGAACACCTTTTTTCTAACCTGAGGTTTAAACCACACGTTGAACAACAACATGCAGGAAACCTCTGTACTCGAGTTCAACCTTTCACTTCTCCCTCTTCAACTTTCACAAAAGCCAAAATCAACTTCCCCTTTAAATTACACACGAGCATCCTGAACTAGAAACACGCAACGTCTCCTACAGTATGTAGAGGGAGGAAGACCACACGTGTCAGATTATAGCTTCAAAATGCATCACAGCCCGTCTCGAGGACAACCAGTGAAATACACTCACACACACACACACACACACACACACACACACACAGTGTACAAATACAGCTTTCACACTCGTGTTTTAGAGGTTAAATATATTCAGCCCGTCTCCTCGACTTCTCTCTACAAACTGACCAATGAGCAGGCTCACAACAAACACAGTCACCAGCTTACTCTATAATAGATCCATCATGTGTAAAGAATGAACAGACAAGGTGACAGCACACCCTTGTGGAGAAGCAGTGGAAGTGCACTTTACGTCAGACAGTCTCTGTGTCTCAGCCCTCCAGATTTTTACTGAAGTCAAACTGTTCAACACGCCTCCTGGTCAGGAAGTGTCATGATGGTCAGATTAAAGCGTTCACGTTTCTTCTTCGTTGGTGTTTTTCAGATCAGTTCCGGAGGAGAGACACGAGCCAGACTGGACAGGCCATGTTTCAGTACGATGACGTGAGTCTGCGCCGCCTTTCATTTCTCCTCAAACATTCAACATCCAAACGTAGATCTTCAGATCGTGCATTAAGTTGCATCAAAAGTCACGGACACACTTTCTAGATTTATTTCATCAACGGCAACCGAAGTTGTGATTTCAGCCTGATTTTTTTTTTTTAAGAGCTGCCGTTTGAGTTCACGACTCGATGGCGCGTCGTTAGTTATGCAGAGTTCGCCGAGGCCTGACAGCCAATCACAGCCCGATTAGCTGCTTCAAACCGGTCGGATGATTTTCTAACTGTGTTTGATTGAACACTCGCACGGTGAGAGCCGATTCTCCAACTTCAGGACTTTTTGTTTCCCCGACTGGGTCTGCGTCTGAAATCATATTCTGACCTTTAGACAGCTGCTGTGAACAAGATGACCTCAAAAGATCCCAGCTGGATGACTGATTCTCTCTCTCTCTCTCTCTCTCTCTCTCTCTGTAGTTCATGCAGGTCACCATGAGTCTATGAAGAGGAAACGACTGAACAAAGGGAACACCGGCCTTTTTTTTAAAAAACACTCATTTTAACACCATGTTATTTTTTTTCTATGTGTATTTTTTTTTTTTTTTTTTCCTCATTGTTGTATTAACAGTAAACATCACATTCCATTTTATTAAATCTTAAACACATGTAGGTGCATGATGACGTATATTTAAAACGTGTGGTAACCAGCTTGTGTAACCTCGGGCTGTATTAACAACAAACCCCCTGCAGTGTACAGACGGGGTTATTATCACTTTTACATTTAAAGCTTTTTACCTCCAGAGAAACCAAAATCCAAACCGACAATTTAGTATAAACATTCAAACATGTATGACATGAATAAAGTCTCAAACTGGCTTGTTTTCTCTTCCTTCGTGTCCTCACTGGGTTTTTTTTTTTGCTGCGACATTGTTCCGTTTTTATCCACAAATCTACAATTCAACATCATCAGTTCAAGCTGATTTGAGAGCCTGTCCTCCACCAAGAAACGACTCCACTGCTCGTTTGTGTAAGCGTCAAATTACAATCCATATTTATGTTTTAGAGTCAAGCGCCCTCTAGTGGACGTATAAATAACCTCGATCCGGTGAATGTGTGTTCCCCTAACCCAAGTCCAAGTCCAAGCTAGCTAACTTAACAGTTAATTAGCACTTACCTTGGTAAGCACATCAAGCTGTGTGACGGGTTTATTGAGGAAACGCTCCTATAGGTCGTATTACATGACGTTACAGTGATTTGGGGGTCCTTGGGAAACTGTCTCACCTGAAAGGGCTCCATAGTCTAGAAAGCGTTCATTAACATTTGTGGTTTCTTTAAAGGTTCTGTGGCCTCCTTGGATGAGTGGAGCCCAGATCCTCACAGCGTCGCCACGTTTGTTACTGAACAAACAACGATGAAGCGTTTAATCGTTTTAAAGAGTTGTCTTATAAAACTCTGCTCCACCTTGTAGCATAGCATGTTCATTTTGTTGAGAAATTAATATTAACATGAATTTTTTTAACGACTAATCAGGACCATGCACTTTATCAATCTGTTCATTGTAATCATTGTTTTTTCTTAATTTACTGTCTGTAAACTGTTTTAATCTGGACGTGTGCTGCTGCACTCTTGGCCTGCTTAAATAAAGGTTAAATAAAAAATAAAGACAAGATATCACATCACAAGACAAATGTAAAAACGGTTTATTGATCTGACTGATGAGACCAGGTTTCCTTGTTCGAGTTTATTTAATAAAATCAAACGAAACAGAAACTCATAACTTCATATATGAATGAAATCAACAATCTGCGAGCACGAGAATATTCTTCTCTTTCAATCTGTAATGGAAGACAAACTATGTACTCAGCAGTCAACAAAATAAAGTCAGATAAATGAACTATAGAAATAGTATTTCTATATAACTCATCCTCATCTATAGTCAATAAAAGGTCATGTAGTCATAAACATGCTTATTATAAAGTATTGAAGTAACATGTCAGTCCTTTAGTCAATCGTTTCACAACAGTACAGGTAAATTCATAGCTCTTTTATAAAGGGATGTAAGCCTGCCCTAAAGCATCTGAAAACTTCTTTAAAAAATAAATCGGTCTTAAGTTTATCTTAAGTGAGTGTTTGTGCATCGAACCCCCGGCTCTGCTGCAGATTTCTCCTGAAGTTGCTTCTTAAGCGATCTGTTTTCCTCTTCCAGTTTTTCCACACGAGCCTTCAGCGCCTTCGCCTTTAGCTTCCAATAAATGGACGGTTCCTCAGTCGTGGGACTTTTCATGCCACTCGCTGCAAAATATGATCAGACAGATTCAATATTCATATGATTGAGTACACAGGTCAAAGTTTGTAGGCACAGAGGTAACTGTATTTTTATGCTAACAGATGACTGAAGGCTCAACTGGACCTTCATTAATCTGCGTCTTTCAGGCAATACATCTCAGAGAGAGCCAGTGTTCATCACTCTGTAACTTTAAATCCTCACACACATCTTATGAAAATGCATCTGACCCACCATTTATTCCATGCACAGACAAAATAAACACTAAAAGATAAGAAAGTTACTTCAGCAAACAACCTTCATAACTGAACTTTGCTTTTATTAGTCACGGCTACATTTCAATCAATCAATCAATCAATCTTTATTTATATAGCGTCAATTCATAACAGGCGTTATCTCAAGACACTTTACAAAAGCAGGTAAAGGACCTTACTGTTTGTCTGTTAACATTAACAAAAGAGCAGGTAACAAGACCATGCTCATCATTATGTTTACAAAAGCAGGTAAAGGACCTTACTGATGGCTATATTACAAGAGCCCAGCTGAATCCGTCATAGCGTGGCAAGAAAAAACTTCCTTTTAACAGGCAGAAATCTTCAGCAGACCCGGATCATGACGGAACAGCCATCTGCTAAACTGTGCTGGGCTTGAAAATGGGATGGGGGAGATGGGACAAGATGCAGAAAGAAGAATAGGATAGCTTGAAGACATTTAGGGCCTTTATACCACAATTCACCATGGCAACAGCTGAGAAAAAAGAAAAGCGATTCTCGTACTTTAACCCTCTGGATGACCTCTGTTTTCATGCTGACATAGAGCGAATATGAGCAGGTTTTTAATAAGGAAGAAAAAGGAAGACTGCTGCAGCCCAAAGGAGAGGAATGTGTGGGAGAAAACAGCTGGTTTCGTATGTTTATTTAATATTTAATCAGAATTATAATATCACAGGTCCAAACTGCTTGAATGGTATAAAACCTAACATGTACTTGAATTAAAATGCAAGGCCAACTTTAACGAGCGAGCTACTACAGTTAGTTGGTCTGACAACGTTAGTCAGAACATCTAAAGCATGAAGTTAAGAACACTTACTTTTACATTTTTTAACATGAATCTCAGCATTCTCCTTCCTGTCATCACTCTTGGACCTTCGCCGCCGAGCCTTAGGCGTCGTCAGGTGCTTTTTGTCCACGGCGTCACTCCCTCTGGCAGGTGAGAGGCCGATCAGAGATCGCACCTGATGTTGAGGCTGAAAAGAAACGTGAGATAACAATTTTGGTTCACGTGCAAATGAGGCCGAAAGCTGCTTTCTTAATTAAACCATGTTTCTTGTTGGGGTCAATTAAAGTTCAATAAAAAAAAAGAAGTTGGATCTGTTATCCAAAATGTTACGCATAGAACCCATTCATGTAGATCCACTCTAACACCAAGCGGGTTAAATTATGATTTTTCAGCGTTTCTAACAGTAGCTCGGGTTACATGATGCTTTAACAGGACGTCATATCTTTAAGGAAGAACGTCTGTGTAGGTTCTCATCCAGGTCAGTGTATATGTGAAGCCTGATCCAAAGACAACTGGACTGGTTGAAGAGCTTGAAGACATTTCCTCTTTTGTTGCTGAAACGAGTTTGGCCTCGACCAGCCCCAGTCGTCTTGTCAGCTGTCGGAGTCACATGTTCCAAGGTGGGAATGGGGCTTCGGTTGTTTTGGGAGAGAACTGAAAACAGCCTTGTAGGTTGGTGAAAGATGGCGGCTCAGATCAGCACCTTGGTTCAGAGATGGTTTTTTCCACCTGTAGCTGTTAAATGGAACAATGAGGAGGTGTTTGGTTTGCAGCCTGGAGGAGAGGGACGATGCACATCCTCATCCATGAGGGCAGTTTTGTTTGTTTGTTTCTGGGAAAAGTGGTAAGGAAACATGCTTCTTTTTATAATGTTTTAATAAGAGAAGGTATAAAAACCAGTGTTGTGTTTTGGTCACAACATTCGGACACGTCAGGGGGGCAGAGTGAGTATCTCCGGTGTGTGAGTTTTTGTTTTTCTTATCTGGTTATAAACTTATATACTTATTTGTTGCAGAGTGATGTTTGATGTATCATACTGTGGACGTTTGTTACCTGCCAACGGACTGCAGATGTAAATTAGGCTAAAGCTAACTCTGGTGCAATGCATCAAATGATTACATTTATGTTTTTGTTGAACATGGTCCATCACAAATAAAGTTAAGTTGAAATAAAAGTTATGTCTTATCCTCCATTTTTAGTGAAATCACCAGGTGCTGTAGTTGACACGGGGTGCGAGGAAGGATTGGGCCCAGCGTATCAGGCAGGCACAGTGATGTGTATCTTATTCTGAAAGAGCCATGGCCCCTTTAAATGTGTAACTGATGTTGAGGATGTGGTTCTGTATCATGTTGGGATGATGGAAATGTAATAAGGTGACCAACTAATATAGGGGTGTCCAAACTTTTTTTCTTGTGGGCCAAAATTGTCGCGTTAGAATCGCTCACGGGCCACAGGGGTTTTTTTGGTGTTTTTTTTTAAATATTGGAGCTTTTTGTATTTTGACCTCTTCAAAAAATAATGTAAATACACAATAATTAATTGCAGTGTGAAACTGTTGTGTTGTAATTTTTTGGAAAGAATAGTCAGGCTTTTATAGGTCTCCCTCGCTAACATGAAAAAGAAAAAAGAACGAAATATGCCATCTGATGAGGCCTGGGGCCAAAATCTTCTGATTCTTCGATTTGAAGTCAAGGGCCACAAATGGCCCCCGGGCTGCACTTTGGACACCCCTGTACTAATACTTATATTCCTTTGTTTTACTGTTTGTTTCCTTCTGTGTTGATGTTTTTGTTTCTCGTCTACAAATAATCAGCGAGTTTGTCTTCTTCTCTCTCGTCCTTGACTGAAACACCTTTCATACACAAGGGGAGGAGCCTCAACATCGCCATAAGCCATAAGGTGAGTGATAACCCCACACCGACCGTCCGTCTGGAATACGACAGCTCCCTGTGTCAACAGATGGACGATCAACAGGAAGAGTTAGTGCACATTACACACCTTCAGTATGGAGCCCAGGCCTGCTTTATGTCCTCCGACGACCTCCGATGGCTTCTTGAGCGCTCTGTCGAACAAACATGATCCGATGTCAACAGGACTGTTCGAATGTGCAGCTCAACACATTATAGTTAAGATCAGTGTAGTGACCAATTTTAACAAATCCTATTATGTTAAGAAAGGCCACTTTGGTGTTGAATGTGGACGCTGTTTTCATACGCGTGCTCAGCTCTTAAAAAACATAAGAAGGCTGTTGATATACTTTTGGATTTATTCATCCATTTATTGTTCAACTTGCAAAAAATGATCAAAACAAACAAAACAAAAAAGACGAACCACGACGTCAATTGGAATTAAATAAACCCACAAATCCACTTTCTCCTTCTCTTCTCAGGCTGACACACCTGTCCACCTCACCTGGAGCCCTCATTAAAAACACACTTCCCCAGGCTCCCCCTAGTGCCCAGTAAAGGGACTGCATATATAAACAAAGAAAATATGCAACACATAGTTTGGCTCCAACAATCAGGGTTGAATAAATAAATCACACCTGAGTAAAAGTTAAGATGTGAAAGTTACTGAACTGAAAGTAAAAGTCACCTTAAAAAATACGACTTATAAAAGGCTGATTATCAATGTACTTAAGTATTAAAGTATCTGCTGTTAAAAAGTGCTTAAGTGTTAAAAAAAAGTCAAAGTACAAAGAAACAAGATTTTTTTTTTTTTAATGTTTCTGCCTGCAAACTGACTCATTAAAAGCTCTAAATAACAAACACTGACTCCTTAAAGGAATGATTATATGGATGTGT
Source organism: Symphodus melops (assembly GCF_947650265.1). Classification (NCBI taxonomy): domain Eukaryota; kingdom Metazoa; phylum Chordata; class Actinopteri; order Labriformes; family Labridae; genus Symphodus; species Symphodus melops. Next base: position 2,799,703 of record NC_136695.1, read on the forward strand.
CCACTTTTCTCTTCTTCACTATTTAAACAACGCTTCCTCACTGAAGGACGCGCTCTCATCCTCATCATGCATAATGACTGTCTCCACACGTGGGGATCAACAGCCCGGGACTGAATGAACCTTCAATATTATAGTAGAAATGTTACAGTCATATTTACAGACTTCATTCACAGCTACGACTTCGGTGGGATTGTTTTCCTGATCAGTGAACGTTTGAGAAGGACGTCTGTAATAAACGCTGCAGTTTTTCACTCTTGCTGCGCGTGGTGGTTTGATGGCGTCTTTTTGAATCTTTTGCACAGGTTGTCTGTTTGAGCCGACAGACTCTCTATATTCAGACACTTAAACTTGATACAAACATTTCTAAACAGTGATGTCTCTGTGAGCGTCTCCACAGCACGGTGGGACACGTGTCTTCGTAGTGTAGTGCTTCATGAAGGAGAGCTTACTTCGATCGGGGAGAGAGCGGCGTGTTTTCAGTGTCTTCACGGGTTTGCCTGACGCCTCCACGTCGTGCATCAGAACTTCAAAAAGCAGAAGTTACAAAAATTAAAAAAATCTCAGTTACTGTAACAAGATTTTTTATTAACGATTAATCTATTGCTGTTTTGTCCCTTCAGGCTCTCCGTACATCGTGGTCCTCAGTGTCTCCCTGTAGTCTCAGTGATGTTAAAGAAGACCAGTCCAAAGTCAGATCCACCTGATGACATCACACACTGACCTTTAAGCCTTTTGGGATCACAAACCACTTCCTGTTTCTGTGCTTAGATTCATGTCCTAACCTTCCATCTACAGGAAGGGCCTTACTGTATTTCAAAATAAAATCAAGGTTGAATTCAAAAAGCAAGTTTCAAAATAAAAGTTTATATATATGTATTTTCTTCTATATGTGAGATAATGGGAGTGCTAATAGCCTAGCGGTTTATGACACGCGCCACATGTACGGAGGCTACAGTCCTCATTGTAGCTGCTAACGGGTTAGAATCCGACCTCAGCCCTTTGCTGCACGTCATCCCCAACTCTCACTTCCCAACACTTCCTGTCTTTCTTCTATCTTAAGCTGTCCTCTCCAGCAAAGGACAAACGGGTCAAAAAACTTAAAAAGCGAAATAATGAAATTTAAAAAATGTGATTAAACGCAGTTAAACGCAGAATTGTGATTAAAAATTCAATTGCTTCTCAAACAAATCTTTGTTGACTTACATTGGAGAATTCCTGGATGTGCTGCACATCATGGAGCTCGATGCAGGAGAACTTCGACCTTGATCTTCAGACCTGAAATAAAATGGCACATTGTTTTTAGAATATTTGGCACTTAAGTACGAAGGAAGCTCCTTTGACACTTTCACTTGAACAAACTCTCAGACGGCTCACTTAACAGTCCCAAGTTATGCTGCATTCCTGTGCTGTCTGTGTTTCCACATCGGGGGCAACATATGTTAATGAGAACATCCTTTTCATGGACTCTCGTGTTGTACATCAACTATTTGCTCTCATATAACTTGTGACAGAAACATTTACTCGTCTTCCTCGTAGCATCAACGCTGTTTAGTGCTGTCGATACGACGTTCCGACTTTCCGTTCTGAAATCACGTGAACACACTCCAGTTGGATAAATGACTTCCCAACTCTGAAAAAAAAAACAAATCCTTGTGGACACTTACCATGGAGAATTATTCCCATCAAAAGACAGAGGCTCATACTTTGACATGTCGCTCTTCATGGAGTCACAGCTCGGTGTCGGAGAACTTTGACCTGGTTCTTCAGACCTGAAATAAAGAGGCACATTGTAAAATATTAAGCACTGAGTATTGAGCACTGGACTACTGAGGAGGAGGAGGAGGAGGCTCCTGTGATGAATCCCTCTGAATGCTCACTCTTCATATCTTAAATAAAAGGCACATTGTAAAATATAAAGATCATTTATAGAAATGCTTTTATTAACTTACACTGGGAGTTCTGGGAATGTACTCTGTTCCATGATGTCACTCTTTATGGACACAGAGTTTAGTGAAGGAGATTCGTCTCTGCCCAGTGCTGAAGAAACAACAAGAGAGAATGAATGTCTGAAATAGGGCAACATGAAAGAATGAATGAAACCTTTACTGGAGCTCAGCGCAAGTTCAGACAGGAAGACTGGTTCTATTCTTTCATTCATTCTTAAACCACACCCCCTACTACTCCCTGTTTCTCTCTCAGGCAAGCAGGTGATCATGGGCGTGTATCATCCTGGAATTAACCAACCAGACTCTGCCACGAACTTTCTCTACCAATCAATGGCTTGCTGTCAGTAGTTTAAAAACTCTCTCTCTTCCAGTCATCCTGTAGCTGCAGGCATACGCCGCAACCCTCCTCCACCCGAGTCACCTCCTTCCAGCTCAGCAGAGTCCAGGCCCCGGCTGAAACCCACTCCTCTTCTCAGCCTCCATCCTTTTCACCACCACCAGTGTCTAGACTCCACAGGGGGGCATCCTATCCCGCGTCGGCCTCACCACCCCTCAGAACTCATGAAGTCGTCATGACGGAGTCTAGCCCCCAAAAGACTTTGCACATTTCATTGTAATAAATAATTGTTCATTCTTAATTAAGTCTCTCCTGATTGAACTGCCCATTCTGGGAACTTGAACCAAAAGGATGAAGCCACAGGAGACAGGACAGCACATCAAATAAAATCATAAAGAAGATATTAAAACACAACACTAGATTTCAAGTTTCTATAAAGTGTAAACTTCATCCTGTATGATCAGAGTTTATTAAGCAGCTGAATGCTGTCGTGGTACAAAGACCATGACGCCTGCTTCACCTGCACCATGAAGTCAAGAGTTCATTCTCTGACCAAAGTTGGTGCAGAGGCTCTGCTGTGGTGTTGTTGGCTAAATTCAGGGTGCACTGCTCCACCAGACACGATATGCGGCATATTTTTTTTTCTAATCCAGGGCTGTTCAGTCCGTCCCTCCAACCAGGAAGCACTTAGCTCATATGACCTCTAATTATATATCATAATGTCACAGTAACGCATTAGAGGGAGCGTTTTTATACCAAAGAAAACGACCAGAAGCTTCTTTAGTAATAAAGTCATAAAGGTCGAATAACGTTAATAATAGTGATCGATCTCTTGACCCCCCCCCCCCCTCTCTCTCTCTCTCTCTCCATGCAAACTGAACCAACCTCAGTAACAAAGCATTTCACTACTGAACTACAAAATGAGATATTCCAGTTTGATCACCTGTAATAGACCGACAGTTTAAGAGACTCATTTAGAGAACAGCTTTAGAGAGTAGATATTAGTCACATTACCTTTTTAGCTCCAGGCACGTCGACTGCAGCCGACAGAAGTGAAAGTAAACATCAAACAGGAAATGACGGTCATATGACCATATTAAGCCATATTATTTATTATTTAGTTGCTGCGGCTCCAGTAAATTGAGTGGAACATTTAATTTTTAAGGTGAACGTGTGCTACATTAATTGTGGCAGTTACAATATATCTTAATAAAAAATATTTATTACAATGATGATTTGATTTGATAGAAACTTTGGCGCATGGATGGGAGTCGACTCTGCTGCTGGAGAGGGCGGTGACGGGACGCACGAAAGAACAAGGGAGGAGAAAGAATCATATTTAAAAGGAGAGCTGAACGATGATTGGCTGAAAACGAGGGAGGAACGCCGTGCCATTGGTTAGATGAGGTCCGCTGACAGGACAGCTGATTAGCCCACAGAAAGCCCAAACTGACAGGGTGAATGAGAAAGACCTGAATTGCGGATCACTTAAAGTCTTCCTGACTGAACTTCATTTAACAGAAACTCAGGAGATTTGTTTACCAAATATATTTGTATTTGAAAATTAAGAAGAACACATGGGACTCGCCCAACATTAAGTATTTAGGAATAATCCTCACTAAAGATATGTCACAACTTTTTGAAAACAACTACGTCCTCATTAATAAAGAGATTAAATCTGATGTCTCGAGGTGGTCCCTCCTCCCACTAGATTTGAGTAACAGAATAGAAATAATTAAGATGAACGTGTTGCCACGACTCCTTTTTCTCTTCCAGTCCTGCACCTAGAGGAACCCCGATGACAATTTGATGAGTGGAACGCCTGGATTTCACGGTTCATTTGGAATAGTAGAAGGCCTAGAGTCCAGTTCAGGACACTGCAGCTGGAAAAAGGGAAGGGAGGAAGAACCTTACCATGCTTGCAGGATTATTTCTATGCTGCTCAGTTGAAACCCTTAGTATATTGGTACGCTCCAAATTATGAATCTAAGTGGAAAACCTTGGAAAGTACGCAGATCGAAATCCCAATACAGTCTATACTAGGAAATAAAAACCTGGCTGCAAGATATTATAACAGTTTGAATCAATGGACCTTATTCACACTAAAGCTATGGTTCAAGGTCCTGGGGAAGCTACACATAGAGAAACAGGCGGGGGTCTTGAACTGGGTTGCATGTGATCCAGAGTTTGACCATCCTCGTCGGGGGGGGGGGGGGGGGGGGGGGGGGGGGTTGTTTGGGCAGGCCATCCTCACCAACAGTCCCAAGGAACCTAAGAGAGCTCAGGAGCTCCCAGAAAAAGGAGAGGTTAGAATATAAAGATAGTGATAAGCAGTAATAAGATATGAAAGCTGGGAGAGAAAGAGGGAGAGAGAGATAAGAGATCCTGGTGCCAGTTCCCCCGGTAGTCTAGGCCTATAGCAACATAACTATGAGCTGGTCCTAAGAAAGCCCTAACTATAAGATTTATCAAAAAGAAAAGTTTTAAGTCTATTCTTAAAAGTACCTAGTGTGTCTGCCTCCCGGACCCCGACTGGTAGACGATTCCAAAGGAGCGGTGCCTGATAACTAAAGGCTCTACCTCCCATAGTACTTTTAGAGACTATAGGCACCACATCCTTTTGTTCTCTTACCTCAAATGGAAAGTTTATGAGTTATGAGTTAATTTCAGGCACATTTGGACGAAGAAAGAAGGACTTCTTTAGGTTTCTACAGGCCAGAGATTACTATAATAAAAAACTATGGAGGGACGAGGTGATGGAATACGATTTAATTTCAATACTTCAGGATGCATATCAAAAGAAAGATAATAAAAAGTTGATCTCGATGTGGCACTAAGCCTCTAAAAATCAGAAATTGATTTTGGGGCCCTCTATTTCTGCCAATAATATTCATTGTTGATCATCCACACACCTATTATAAACTCTTTGTGCCTCTGGCAGTGTTTGTTTACATCATCCTATTGTCAGCTTGGCATGTCTTTACATATAACATGTAATTTAATTTAACTGCAACTCCAGTACGTATCTGCCGTTTTCAAACTAGCTGGCTAATTTGCTAAATACGGCAACAAATCTCTTTTCACTTTCTTTTTTCTGCACCCGAAGGATATGTAGCTGGCGCTACAGAGTTGTGTATGTGTTGCCATGACAACAAGTGCGACATTTCTTTCCGTTTTATTTTATCCTTTTGATAAGTGCACAGTTGTCTGGGAATGTAAATAGTGTGGCATCATAGTTTGTTTAGTTTGTTTTATATGTTTAGTTTTTGCAAGAAAATACTTTGAGCGGATATGACGAGAAGCGGAAATGTGTAACGGACAGCGGGAGAAGACGGGAGAAGACGAGAGAAACTTAAGGAACGGAGGGAGAAAAAAGGGTAATAAGGTCGGAGAAAACAGTGAAATAAGACAATGATTCCTACTCTACTGCTGGTCATACAGGCGCACACGGTAAAGTTTATTTTGTAGTGCTCTGTTTAACTGAATTATGTAAATAATGACATGAAGAGTTTAAAACGGTATTTGTCTTTTTTATTTTAGTTTTCACGGTATTCCTTGACTTCAAAGATACAACGAAGATAAATAAATGTCTGTGGACATCAGTCGAAGCGTGAAGTCCTTTTTTGAGCTGGCCAGAGTAGCTACAGGATATTGCCCTTTTTTAAAAAAAAATTTTTTACGTTTTTTGACTCTACCTGCTTTCTACGTACAGTGACAGTGCGCACTGCAGGACAGTGCTCTTGGGGGCCCCTAGTGGCCACAGGGCCCTAAAGCGCTTAGTTTGCTTATGCCTTGGTCCGGCTCTGGTCACCGGTGAAAAAGAGGAAGTTTCTGTCTGGTACTGAAAAAAAAGAAAGAGGAAGACGAGTAAATCCTGAGGAAGTGGCAGACAAAATGATGATGCACGCTGGCTGGAGGGGCCCCAATGAATTGTTTCCTATAGGGCCCCAACAGACTCCAGATTCACCACTGGGCTCAAGTTGTCTTAGCTCGACATCCCGTGAAGGGAAAACCCTGACCTGTATTTTATACAGGAAACTGATGATACTTATCACGGGATTAAGGTAAAGTGGATAGTGAAAGGAGATAAGAGGGACAATCCGGATGTACCCGTGGACTCTGACAAGCCGTTCACACATCCTTATATATTCGGGCCCCAATACAAGCCTACTGGAGTGCTCGGTGTCGATGAGTGTGGGGTTAAGTCAGTCAGGTCTCTGATTTACACTCTGAGGCTCATGAAGCGTCCTGAAGAGACTCAATGAAAACATGATTTCAAAAGATATTATGAATTTTATTGACCATTCAAAAGGTAAAACAGTCTGACATGAATACAAATACAGAATGTCAAATAAAAGTAAAAAAGAAGATCAAAAGTTTAAAACAGTGTGTGAACACGCCGCCGCCTTCAGAAGTCTCAGAAGCGCTGCAGTTGCTGTCACAAGCTTGACAGTAGAGCAAAAGTCAAGTCCCAAAAAGGAAGACCGAACCAGAGAGAAGCTTGTGCTTCCCTCCTGTATACTCTGGTTGACTTTACATCTACGTCATGAAAATTTCAATATACATTTTGGGCTACGTCAAAAATAATGTAGCAAAAACAAGACATATATGGTTATATGTGTGTTTCTCATGCAGCTGCAGGACACTCCCTTATCTCTAGCAGGGCACTTGTACACACCCCACTATGTGAGCAGTCCAGTACCCCCAATAAGATTTACAGCCTGCACTTACACAAGTGGTTTTATGACCGCCAACTATTCTAACACATAATAATATGACACTCCTTACAATGTTATAAGTACACATTATGCATGTAACACATATCAACTTTTTATGATAAGGTTTATAAAAGTTAAAATATGACTATTGTGTTTAGCTAAATTCAGCCTGAACTCAGCTTGAGTGAAAATTCTCCTGTGAGGGGGTCAAAGTGTCAGCCGAGCTTTCAGCTGTAGACGATGAGCAGTCTCCCTCGCTTCAGACCGGTGTGGTGAGGTGAATCATCTGGGATCTTTCAACACCATATCGCCTCCCTGGTTGTTACTGGAAAAAACAAACAACAACGGAACATTATTTTGAATAAAGGAAAACTCTCAACATCTTTGCTTCAGAAAGACTCGCTGCTTTTTTAAGTAACAAACCTGTCTTTTGCATTTTTTTTGTAGCCACAGTCCCAACTTTTATTAAATGTGTTGGTGCCATAAAATCCAAATAGGCAGATAATTTTCAAAAAACAGGGACAGGAACACGTCATTTCTAATGTTTGGGGCTGTGGTTCATCCCATCAAAGCGCATGAAGCACTGTCTGTGGACACGGGCCTTAAGTAGTGCAAAGGTCTGAAGTTTACTGTACCATTATTACCTTTGAACACTTTGCCTTTTTGCCTTGGCTTCTCTTCTGCTCATGATTTTCATGATTGTCAACATCTGCTCCATGTTCAAATCTGTGAAATGACAAACAAACTTAAAGTTTAAGTTGAGTCCCCCCACAATATTTAAAACACTGTATTTTAAGTAAACATCAATAAAGAAAACAATAGATAAATCACCTGGAAGCTGCTCAAAAACAGCTTAAAAGCTAATTAGCCTACTCAGGTGCAGAATCTAGATGCAGTGGCAGCAGGGCACACAGGTTCTTGAAAGTCATCACGTCAAACTCTGCACCACCTATACAAACCTGTTGTGACGACCCCTGACTGTGTCGGTGCTCTTCCTGCTGTTTTGTATCTCTCCGCTCTCAGGTAGTCTTCAAGCAGAAATGGGTGGAGCCAATTAATGTGATCTGATGCACCTGAGCAGGCTGGGCCTGAGGATTAAAGTTGGCTCTGTCTCTCACTCGGGGTCAACACTTCACACATTCAACATTGCAACCACCACTGATTTACTGACTGTGCATTCTTTGATTCTTTGCATAGAGTTAAATAAATACTGGAAAGATTTGAATAACTGAAAAACTGTGTGGTCTCCCATACTTCGTGAGCTCCTGAGCCGGGTCGTAACAGCTGTCTTTGTTGCAGATTTCTCCTGAAGTTGCTGCTGAAGTGATTTGTTTCTCTCTTCCAGTTCATCCACACGAGACTGCAGCATCTTAGCTGTTGTCTTCCAATAAATTGCTGCAAAATATGATATGACAGAATAAACATTTATGTGATTAGAGTACACAGGTCAAAGTTTGTAGACACACATTGAATTTTCATTAACTATCAAAAAAAAATTCAAAGCCAGAAGATGCTATTCGTAATTGTACATCCTAAAAACACAACTGAAATGCTCCAGTGCTTTTTCGTTATCTGTTGAAGGGTAAAAAATAATCGTTAATTAAACAGACTGTAGCCTAATGTGTAATCATGCGGGACACATGAAGTGTCCTCCCCTCTCTCCATCAGCTCCACGATCTAAAGATCTGATTGGTCAGTGGGCGGAGCTTCTCAGAGTTTGATCTCTTATCTCTCTTAAGTAATCGACCCTTGTAGGACTGAAAACCCAGGGTTAACCCTAAAGTTACCTCGCTAAGCTCAAATCCTGCTTCATAGTCCAGGTCCCAGAGCCGTTTGGTCCGATTGATAACTTTGGTGCGGTTTGTTGGATAGCTCGTTTGGTTTGGGGCAGTGGCGGTGTGAACACTCAAACGAACTCTGGTGCGCTTATAAACGGGGGTCTCAGTTCGCTCCCAAGTGCACCAGAGTTTGGTTCACGGTAGGTGAGAACGCACTGCGGACCATACCAAGGAAGTAAACCAAAACGCAGTGCATTGTGGGTTGAATTTGGCCATCTGTAAACGATGACAATTGGATTTTGCTGAGTAGGGCAAACGTTAGCACCAGCCGTCAGTCCACCTTGCAGGTTAACCTGCGCGTATGGTTACACATCGCTCTGGCCAATAATCCTGTTTAACCTGACACACACTACATATAACTTATCTCCATTTTATAAATAAAAATAGGCTACTGTCAAACTGTGCCGTGATACGGGATACCAATCTTCCACTGTTTTGTTTACTGTCAGGTCGTAGTACAAGCTGGATCGCATTCAGGTGCTCCTCAGAGTTGGAAAGTCACTCATCTGACTTCAGTGTTTTCAGCTTTAAAAGTCGAAATGCCTTAACAGCAACAACAGACAGCGTGGACGCTACAAAGACAATGTGTGCAATGTCTCTGTTACAAGTAGTCTCATATTTCATCAAAGGGTTGAGGTAAAATATGTAAATTAGCCTTTTACAAAGAATCTTAACGATTACAAAACATATTTTACCCCCCAAGTTGATGATGAAAAGCAAGTCGGTGCATCTAATTATGTAGGTTATTGTTCCGACTTGAGCAGACGTCTCTGTCCATTTTACAACTCGAAAACTCGTTTTTAGATATGTCCGACAGCACCTGAATGCAGCTACAGCCCAACTAGTGACGCGTGTCTAACTTTGGTGCATTTGTCGCATGTTGCAACATTAACACTCTGTGAGAGAGTTCCAGGCATGATGATGTTTAATGTGTCCATGACAACCACTGTAGTCTCATTTAGCCACTTGTTAGCAACTGCCGTTTTGAGTACGTGTAAAGGGTTTAAAATATGTATATAATTCATGGAAATAAGTATTGTGTTAAGTTTAAATTGAAGCTGATTAAAAAAGTTAAACGAATGGATCACAAGATCTGTGATGGCATAAAAGTATTCAGGCCAGTGAAAAAGTTCATTGTATAAGGAAAATACAGGTCACTAGAGGGCGCATAGCGCTTGCAAGGTCCATTATACCCAAAAGAGGCAAGTGCTGCAGAATAAATCCTGCAGCCGAGCTGAACGCAGCTAAACTTTGTTGCCTCTTTATATTCACATACAGGTGGGTTTATTGTCCGCAAAACCACAAGCATTAACGTCAGTATAATGGTCAAGAGTGTTGTGAATGTTGTCTATAACAATATGTTTGTTGTTGAGTGTGTAAAGGTGGCACGTGAGGAAGAGTAAAGTTTTACACTAGCGTGCTAGGCTAGCGCACCTGATGCTAACGCATGGTAACATTGAAGAGCACGTGAGCGTAAAAAGACATTTAAAGGGGTTTGTTTTGTTGAAGTAACAATATAGAAATCACAGAGAGCTGTACGTTTAATGAATGTAGGTTTATATACACTAAATGGATGTGATTTATGTGTGGATGTGTGAATATCTATTAAGACATGTGTATGGTCTAATGTGATAATGTAATGCTAGTTACTTAAAACAGTTTTGTTTAAAATGTCTAATGAGAATAAATCCTGCAGCCGAGCTGAACGCAGCTAAACTTCGTTGCCTCTTTGTATTCACATACAGGATTTAAGAAACTCTCCTCCCTGGCACCCCTAGGCCAGGTCGGGGGAGCAACATACGCGTAAAAACTTTCATAAGTGGGGTCTTTGCTAACGTACTGTAGTTCAGCTCGTCTAACAAAACGTCAACATCTCTTCAGCTTGTGTTAACCACAGACCTTATTTCAGGCGTCTAACCACAAACCCATTCAAAATCCACATTGACTTTTAGAGTTTGGGATCCCATGGAGCTACAATGCTAACTCACTTCCTGGTTTTAGGAGTCTTTCCTGTGACGCTCTATGTCTGTAAGCCCACTTACAGACAACAGCGGGCGTACGGACATACAGCAGGCTTACAGACATACAGCAGGCTTACAGATCGGCTGTTCGTCATCTTTTTCTTCTTCTCTTTAATTATGGGTTTCAATTTGTGTTTGATGCACATTAGCATCCCCCATTACCGAGTGGTTCGACAGTGTAATTACAGGTCTACAACAGGAAGCCACATAGGTTCTTGAAAGCCATCATGTCAAACTCTGCTCCGCCTTTACAAACCTGTCTTTGCTGCAGTTTCATCCCGAAGTTGCTTCTTGAGTGAAATATTTTTCTCTTTCAGTTCATCCACACGAGCCTGCAGCATCTCAGCCTTTATCTTCATGTAAATGTAGTTTTTTTCAGGCTTGAGACTTTCCATGTCACCAGCTGCAACACATGATATGACAGAACGTTTATGTGATTAGAGTAGACCGTTTAAACTTTGTAGACACAGAGGTAAACGTATTTTTATGCGAACAGACGACTGAATGGTCGAGTGGACCTTCATTAATCTGCATCTTTCAGGCAATACATCTCAGAGAGAGCCAGTGTTCATCACTTTGTAACTTTAAATCCTCGCACACACATTTTATGAAAATGTATTTGACCCACCATTTATTCCATGCACAGACAAAATAAACACTAAAAGATAAGTTTCACTAGAAAGAAAGTTACTTCAGCAAACAAACTTTGGTTTTATTAGTCAGCTTGGCACAATGTGTTCCCACACCTGCAGTTAAGTTCTTTTTTTGTCAACAATGCACACTGGCTTTTCAAAAATGAACAAAGTGCTTAAAAGTTTGAAATCCGAAATCCAATTTGCTACCATAAATCCAATGACCACTATCCACCCTATGATAAAGGCATCACATGCTAATATTGAGATGCAAGCTCTTTGTTCAAAAGAACATTGTTTGGCGAGGCCTGTAGTGCAGTAGCAACGCTCGCGTCACTGTGTGTAGAGGTTACAGCCCTCACGCGGGCAGCCCGGGTTCAACTCCAGCCTGAGGCCCTTTCCCCCCATGTCATCCCCCCTCTCTCTCCTGTATCCATCCACCTCTCTCTCATAATAAAGGCAGAAAAGGCCCGAAAAAATAATTATAAAAAAAAAAAAGAACATTTTTTTTTAATGTTAGCAATAGCATACTACGCAACAGTGTAGCCTAGCATACTTCTGAACCATCCAAGGAATGATCTTTGGGACCAGCTAGCTCACAATAAATGTTATATTAAGTCAGCTTTTGTCAATAGCTGGCCAGGAAACATTTAAAACACTTTAACTAGCTAGCTACTACAGTTAGTTGTTCTGACAATGGTAGTCAGAATATCTAAAGCATGAAGTTAAGAACACTTACTTTTACATTTCTTAGCTCGAATCTCTGCAGTCTCTGAATCTCTCTTGGCCTTCCTCTTGGTACCCACAGCACCACTCCCCTGGGCAGGTGAGGGGCCGTTCATAGATCCCACCTGAGGTTGTTGAGGCTGAAAAGAAACAATTTTGGTTCACATGCAAGTAATGCATGGCAACAGTTGGATCTGTTATCCAAAATTGTTCTAATAGATGTCACACATTTATTTAATTCAACCAACTCTTAACAATAAGCTAGTTAAATTATCATTTTTAAGCACTTCCCACTGTAGCTCGGGTTGCATTATGCTTTTACAATACATCTATTTCTTAAACTCCAGAATAAAATCAAAAGAAACAGTAACTGCTGTTTGGTCACACCTCAGCTATTCTGAAGCCTTCGCTCTCCTCCAGAGACACATCTCCACCCTCAACCCCCCTCCACCTGAGGGGGGTTGAGGGTGGAGGTGGAGGTTGGGGGTGGCCAAACGTTTTTGGCAGACAAAATTGTCCCAGGCTTGAGCTGCAATTAGCTGTGGCTTACATTGTTATCACTTTCAAATTTCACCTGGAAGTTTGAAGTGAGACCTTGTACCTTTGGTCGCTGGAGAAAATATTATATTAACAATAGGATGAAGGTGTTGTAATGTCATTAATTAGTCTTAACAATCAATATTTACTGATTTTCTTTCTACAGGCCAGCTACTCTCTATGCCCTGTTGGCCTCCTCGTGCTCTCTTTAAACATTATTAGTTACATTGTGACCACAAAGATTAGACAGTTAAATCGTCATATTCAGTCTTATTTTGTCATTATTCGGGCAGCTCCGCTCCCACGCTCAATTAGGGTCAGGGTTGCAACTTAAAAGCTAGTTTTTTTTAAATTGTACATTTTTTTTCATCATCAACCAAAGTATGTGATGTTGTTATGTTAGCGCTCTTTAGTTAGCTGATAGCTTCACATTGCATGTAAACTGACACAGAATAAGATCTAGATCTAGAATACGTTATGTGACATCCAAATAATCAGTGAGTATGTCCTTCTTCTCTCTCTAGTCCTTGACTAAAACAGCTTTTGTTCACAAGGAGAAGAGCTTTAACATTGCCATAAGGTGAGTAACAACCCCACACCAACCGTCTGAAAAAAGAAACAATGAGCTGCTGTCCAGTTCTTGTAGTCAAAAAGGTTCACCTACATCAAGGGAACACCTGAGTCAACAGATGGACGATCAACACATAGGGTTACTGTACATTACATACCTTAATTATGGCGGTCTGACGTCCTCCGGCGAACACCTCGAAACCTCTGTCAAACAAACAAGATTCAATATTTATGTTGTTAGAGGGTTAGTAATAGTTAAAGAGTCAAACAATAACTTAAAAAAAGCAAAATAATTAAATTAATTCAATGTGAATAACTATTGAAACTTAGTGAATAATTGTGATGAAATATTTGAATTATTTCACTCTAAAAAAAACCTTTTTTGACTTACATTGGAGAAGATGGACCTTGACCTACACTCATCATGGACACAGAGCTCCATGTAGGAGACCATGAACCTTGACTTGCACTCTTCATGGACACAGAGCTCCGTGCAGGAGAACATGGACCTTGACTTGCACTCTTCATGGACACAGAGCTCCGTGCAGGAGAAGATGGACCTTGACTGGCACTCTTCATGGACACAGAGCTCCATGTAGGAGAACATGAACCTTGACTTGCACTCATCATGGACACAGAGCTCCATGTAGGAGACCATGAACCTTGACTTGCACTCTTCATGGACACAGAGCTCCGTGCAGGAGAAGATGGACCTTGACTTGCACTCTTCATGGACACAGAGCTCCGTGCAGGAGAAGATGGACCTTGACTGGCACTCATCATGGACACAGAGCTCCGTGCAGGAGAAGATGGACCTTGACTTGCACTCTTCATGGACACAGAGCTCCGTGCAGGAGAAGATGGACCTTGACTGGCACTCTTCATGGACACAGAGCTCCATGTAGGAGAACATGAACCTTGACTTGCACTCATCATGGACACAGAGCTCCATGTAGGAGACCATGAACCTTGACTTGCACTCTTCATGGACACAGAGCTCCGTGCAGGAGAAGATGGACCTTGACTTGCACTCTTCATGGACACAGAGCTCCGTGCAGGAGAAGATGGACCTTGACTGGCACTCTTCATGGACACAGAGCTCCGTGCAGGAGAACATGGACCTTGACTTGCACTCTTCATGGACACAGAGCTCCATGTAGGAGAACATGGACCTTGACTGGCACTCATCATGGACACAGAGCTCCGTGCAGGAGAACATGGACCTTGACTGGCACTCATCATGGACACAGAGCTCCGTGCAGGAGAAGATGGACCTTGACTGGCACTCTTCATGGACACAGAGCTCCGTGCAGGAGAAGATGGACCTTGACTGGCACTCTTCATGGACACAGAGCTCCGTGCAGGAGAAGATGGACCTTGACTGGCACTCATCATGGACACAGAGCTCCGTGCAGGAGAAGATGGACCTTGGTCATCAGAGCTAAAATAAAATGGCTTTTGTTAACTTATGCAGGGAAGGAATTGATGTCATGCCAAAGCAGCAAAGTGTGACACATTTCTTTATAGTGTTGCTTAATATGTGCAGGTGCAAGTGCTTGATGAAGGAGAGCTTACTTGAGAAAGGGTTGGTTGAGCCACCATATATCTCCCAATGGTCCATCAGAACTTCAAAAAGTAGAAGTTGCAAATATTAAAAAAAAAAAAAACACTAGGTAATTGTACTTCGTTACTTAAAAAAAAAATTATTCATGATTAATCTATTTTGTCCCTTCCGGCTCTCTGTAGATAGTGGTCCTGAGTGTCTCCCTGTAGTCTCTGTGATGTTAAAGAAGAACAAACTCTCAGACACCTCAGCTGACCAGTCCAAAGTCAGATCCACCTGATGACACCACACACTGACTGTAGCAAAGATCACTAGTTCCCCACAGGTTTCCTCCTTATTATTATACTGCACCTCACTTCAGAACACTTCCTGGTTTCTCCCTCCTCCCTGATTGCATGTGGATGCACTCTGTCACTAATTAATTCAATTGCATTCACCTGTTCACGGCTTATTTAAGATGGCACTCCCCATCACTCACGTTTGGATCTTCACATGGGGTGGCAGTTCAGAGCTGGTAAGGTGTTCTTTTTCCTCATTACTGTTTTTAGTTATCTAGTCTACTTTAATTTTGCTTAAGTACTTTATTTCCTTTTAAAAGAAATTCTAAGTTGAACAGTCCTGTTTTAATTATTCTAATATTGTTTTATTTTGTCTTTCAGAGCTGCACCAACATTTCATGTGTTTTCTTCTGTGGTCATTATTATTTAACGAAATAAACCCTTTTGAACCTGCTACGGTCTCCAACTCGTGCATTCTGGCAGATGCCCATGGTGACAGCCCCTCTCCCCCTGAACCCCCTTCAAAACATGGTCCTTCGAGCCGGAGCTTGACTGTTTACTATGGATTCCTCAACAAACAATGAGTTTTTAAGACTCTCTGAGCGTACCCCTCGCCTTCCAACTTATCTTCAGGACTATGACGTACAATATCCTCAAGTTAAAGGTGTGTCATGCCAAACTGAATGTACCCATCCGGTAACAGACCAACCACAGGAAAACACACATGAGATGCAGGACAGACTACAAGAGCTCCAGAGACATGAACCTGACGATAAATATGAAGAGCATTCTCCACGTCCTGTACCAACTGATCAGACTGAACTACAGAAAGAACTGCTTGTAACTATGAGGAATGTCCAAAGTTTCATGGATAGATCGTGTGCTCCATATTCCTCAAAATCCGCTTCATCCTCAAGAAATCGACCCTATGTATGTAGCGAACCAACAGATCAACAGAATGTCAGGTCTCTGGGTGCGATACCCAAACAGTACCATTCCTCCTCCTGTCCACCAGAGGTCAAGCGTCATCCTGCTTCTGTTTCTTCTGCCCTACCCCATATCCAAAATGTATCACTCCTGGATGCTGCAGTTCCTTTAACTGGTTTACCTCAACCTATCCTTTCTGCAGAAGAATTGCCAAGATCCAGCCTACCTGCCGCACCCCAAGATTGCAATCCTCAATTTCCTAGTTCTGAGCCATTGAATCCTTGTTTTAACCCTACACAGCCTCTAGTTCCCCTTTCTCCCCTGCCAGATATTTCATCCTCAGTTCTTCAGCTCCCTATATCTAGTGCTCACCAGGAGCAGAGACTCTTGGCGTCCACTGCTGGCCGAACTCATGTTTACAAAGTTGAAGGTCCATCTTTCCCCGACCTAAGAAAAGAAGATGAGATGCAGTACAGAATGTTACGTATGGCACTAAGTAATCTCCTAGACCCCAATGAGACAGAACACTTCAAATATCACATTCTTCTCGATCATCTTAAAGTGGATCAAGCCAAAAGACTGGCACTTGCTTTCTCCTTTGCTCCTGACCCTTATACACAAGCACTCAAAGCACTGGATGAACGATATGGACAGCCGAGACAACTGGCATTGAAAGAACTTCGAAACATCATGGATCTTCCTCCCATAAGAGCTGGTGACGGCCACACTCTGGATGACTTTGCTCTTTGTGTTCAAGCACTAGTTGGTCTTCTGAGCACAATGAAAAATGAAGGACATGCTGAACTTCTCTGCGGGTCTCATGTAGATCGCCTCCTAGAAAAACTGCCAGCAGAACATTCCAGTCGTTTTAAACGCCATGTATGCCGCAATCAGGGTGTCCTAACATACGATTTACAGATGTTTTCATCCTGGTTACAAACTGAAGCCCGTTGTCAACCTAGAAAGGAAAACTCCATCCCATATCTCAATCAACAGAAACAGCCCTATAAGTCAATACCAGCAATGACAACAATTCTACATGGAATAAACAAACCCAATGAGACCAGACAATCATCAGAGCTCTTTCAGAAGTCTACAGCAACTTGTGCATATTGTCATTCAACAGAACACCACATCAGCAGATGCCCAGAGTCTACTGTTATGACCAAGGATCAGAAGATCAACTGGATAAAGGAGAACAGATGTTGTTGGCGTTGTGCTCGGACTCATCAATCTGTAAAGTGTGATCTAAAGAAATTCTGTGCCACCTGCAAAAGGAGACATCTGCAGATTCTCTGTGACGTAAATCAGAGAACCAACAACTTCCCTGGTCCTGCTGTCAAGACACTGTACCTCGACAGACCAGGTGACAGTAACGGTGTCCTCCTGAAAGTCGTCAATGTGATTCTCCGCAATGGTGATCGAACCTTAAAAACATGTGCTGTTCTTGATGATGGTTCACAAAGAACAATTCTGCTTCAATCAGCTGCTCAAAGCCTTCACCTGGTTGGACAATCAGAAAAATTATCACTGAGAACAGTTCGCCAGGATGTTGAAACTCTTCATGGTTCATCTGTCAGTTTTCAGATCTTTCCTGCTGCACACCCAGAGAAGACCTTTACCATCCAACATGCTTTCACTGCAAGCCAGTTGGCACTTTCCGACCACACTTATCCCGTACAAACCCTCCAGCGAAAATACAAGCATCTAAGAGACATTCCGCTACCATCCATGGAAAAGGCATCACCTCTACTGCTCATTGGCTCAGATCACATCCACCTCATTACTCCTACAGCTCCAATCCAGTTAGGCCCTTCTGGATCCCCTGCAGCTGTCAAAACTCTGTTAGGATGGACACTCCAAGGTCCCATCAGAGAAGTTCAGTTGCGCAATTCCTCAGCGTCTACCCAATGCTTGTTCTTGTCCATCGGATCCCCTGCAGAAGAGTTGCGCTACCATGTTGAAAAACTTTGGAAACTTGACACCCTTCCTGTACACAGTGAGAAAGTTGTCATCAGGTCAAGGCAAGACAAACAAGCCATGGAGCTTCTTGAAACAGCCACAAGAAGAATTCTAGTTAATGGTGTTCAACACTATGCCACTCCTCTTCTCAGGTTAGCAAACTCACCTCTTCTGAATATACCTCAAACAGCAGTAATGTCAAGACTCCGTAACACAGAATCTCGACTATTCAAGGATCCAAACAAAGCAAGCTCATACTGTGAGCAAATTTCAAAGCTAGAGGAAACTGGATATGTGGTGAAGCTGACCCCTGACGAAGTCTACAACACCAAAGAAGCTTGCTTGGACACTGACTCTTTCCTGATGGCTCTTCGAAGATTCACCTCCCGAAGAGGAACGCCAAACGAGATCTTGTGATCAAGGAACCAACTTCAGAGGAGGAAACAAGGAATTACAGGAAACCTTCAACAACCTCTGTCCCACTCTCCAATCAGCACTAGCTAAAGGGAAAATTGACTTCCGTTTCAATCCACCTCATGCCCCCCACTTTGGTGGAGTTTGGGAACGTGAAATACGTTCAGTCAAGAATGCTCTAAAGACGACCATTGGTGCACAGATGGTCACTGAAGAGGTTCTGAGAACAGTCCTAATTGAAATAGAAGGAATCCTTAATTCTAAACCACTTGGCTATGTATCTTCAGATATCGCAGATGTTGATCCAGTCACCCCCAACCTTCTTGTTATGGGACGACATGATGCATCACTCCCTCTGGTATCCTATCCAGATTCTGAACTCCTCAGTCGACGGCGTTGGCGCCATACACAGATACTGTCCGATCATTTCTGGAAACATTTCACTAAATCCTACCTACCATCACTACAACCACGGCAGAAATGGAAAAGGGACAAACCAGAGTTGAAGTTGAACTCTGTCGTTATGATCCTTGATCCCCAACTACCAAGAGCTCTTTGGCCAGTAGGAGAAGTGACCCGGCTTATCCCAAGTAAAGATGAACTCATTAGGGCAGCTGAAGTTCTAGTAAAAGGAAAGACCTATATCAGACCAGTTGCAAAACTAATCCCACTTCCTGCCCTTCCTGAGGACGTTGTTTAGTGATCTTTTTTTTAAATTTATATTTCTCTCTAGAAATATGGGGCGATTGTAGCAAAGATCACTAGTTCCCCACAGGTTTCCTCCTTATTATTATACTGCACCTCACTTCAGAACACTTCCTGGTTTCTCCCTCCTCCCTGATTGCATGTGGATGCACTCTGTCACTAATTAATTCAATTGCATTCACCTGTTCACGGCTTATTTAAGATGGCACTCCCCATCACTCACGTTTGGATCTTCACATGGGGTGGCAGTTCAGAGCTGGTAAGGTGTTCTTTTTCCTCATTACTGTTTTTAGTTATCTAGTCTACTTTAATTTTGCTTAAGTACTTTATTTCCTTTTAAAAGAAATTCTAAGTTGAACAGTCCTGTTTTAATTATTCTAATATTGTTTTATTTTGTCTTTCAGAGCTGCACCAACATTTCATGTGTGTTTTTTCTCCTGTGGTCATTATAATTTAACAAAATAAACCCTTTTGAACCTGCTACGGTCTCCAACTCGTGCATTCTGGCAGATGCCCATGGTGACAGCCCCTCTCCCCCTGAACCCCCTTCAAAACACTGACCTTTGTTACCTTACCGTTGTCTGATGTCACTTTGGGATCCCTAACCACTTCCTGTTTCTGTGCTTCATATCCTAACCTTCACTCTCCAAGAAGGGCCTTTTTTATTTTGAGATAAAAGTAGGGTTGAATTCACAAATTTCAACATAAAAGCCTGATTATTTTCTTTTAAATATGAAATAATGGGAGTGCTAATAGCCTAGCGGTTATGACACACGCCCCATGTACGGAGACTACGGTCCTCATTGCAGCTGCTATGGGTTAGAATCTGAATGGTCACTCTTCATATCTTATATTATGCTTGAATTTCCCTCGGAATCAATAAAGTATCTATCTATCCATCCATCGACCTATTTTAAGGCACATTGTAAAATACAGAGATCATTTTTAGAAATGCTTTTGTTAACTTACACTGGGAATCCATGATGTGCCATGATGTCACTCTTTATGGACACAGAGTTTAGTGAAGGAGAGTCTTTTCTGCCCAGTGCTGAAGAAACAACAGATTTAGAAAAAAGAGATGGCTTCATTATTAAATGAAGCCATGAGAAGCTTCAGTTTAAATGCATTTATAGTGTCATCTTTCTCTCTCTCTATACTTCTGTTAATTTATAGTCCTGTTTGTAACTTTAGTCAACTTTGTAACTCACTTACATTTAGCCTTTTTATTATATTTTTCTTTTTTAATAGCACGTTTAGCTGCCCCCTCTTTAATTCACATAAATAAAATGTTCCTCTTATGGCATCTTTTTTTCCACAATTACTAATTAATCACGTTTTTTAATCCTATTGATACAACTCTTTATCACCCTGTCACATCTCATGGTAATGCTAGATGTAATTACTGGATCACTGTACAACACACATTAAGGATTTCCTGCGTATTTCAGTCCAGGGCTGTTTTGTCTCAGTCCGTCTCAGGCCAACCTAGACTCCAACCAGGAAGCACTTAGTTCATATGACCCCTAATTATATATCATAATGTCGCAGTAACGCATTAGAGGGAGCGTTTTTATACCAAAGAAAACGACCAGAAGCTTCTTTAGTAATAAAGTCATAAAGGTCGAATAACGTTAATAACTTGATCGGCCTCTCTCTCTCTCTCTGTCTCTCTCTCTCCGTCTCTCTCTCTCTCTCTCTCTCTCTCTCTCTCTCTCTCTCTCTCTCTCTCTCTCTCTCTCTCATGCAAACTGAACTAACTTCAGTAATAAAACATTTCACTACTGAACTACAAAATCAGATATTCCAGTTTGATCAATAGACCGGCAGTTTAATATAGTAGAAACTATGACGTATGAAAACACCGTTTCCTCAGGCCTACCTGTGAGTGGCTGCCTTTATATTTTTATATCTATTTTACATCTGGTCTGCGCAGATGTCTCGACAGTTAGGTTAATATTTACTCATGTCTAAATAACACACTGAGAAATTAATGAGAAAGTAATTTAGAAAACAGACTTTGAGAGTAGATATTTGTGACATTACCTTTTTGGCCCCTGGCACGTCGACTGCAGCCTGCAAAGAGAGAGAGAGAGAAGTGAAAGTAGAAAGTGCTTCAAACAGGAATGACTGTTCTTCCCTCCGTTTTTTCAAATGGCGGGTGATTCCCAAAGGACGTGGAGTGAGGAGGTTACATTACAGCCTGCCTTTCAAAATAAGAGCTGCCGACACAGGCTATACACTGCTTTAACAGGTAACTCAAATAACATAATAAAATAGCTTACATTATTATTATTATTATTATTATTGCTTTGGTGCTGAAGAAACAACGAGAGAGAATGAATGTCTGAATCAGGGCAATATGAAAGAATGAATGAAACCTTTAATGGAGCTCAGCGCAAGTTCAGACAGGAAGACTGGTGTTATTCTTTCATTCATTCTTAAACCACACCCCCTACTACTACCTGTTTCTCTCTCAGGCAAGCAGGTGATCATGGGCGTGTATCATCCTGGAATTAACCAACCAGACTCTGCCACGAACTGTCTCTACCAATCAATGGCTTGCTGTCAGTAGTTTAAAAAACTCTCTCTCTTCCAGTCATCCTGTAGCTGCAGGCATACGCCGCAACCCTCCTCCACCCCAGTCACCTCCTTCCAGCTCAGCAGGCTGAGGCCAGGCCCCGGCTGAAACCCACTCCTCTTCTCAGCCTCCATCCTTTTCACCACCACCAGTGTCTAGACTCCACAGGGGGGCCTCCTATCCCGCGTCGGCCTCACCACCCCTCGGAGCTCATGAAGTCGTCATGACGGAGTCTCGCCCCCAAAAGACTTTGCACATTTCATTGTAATAAATAATTGTTCATTCTTAATTAAGTCTCTCCTGATTGAACTGCCCATTATGGGAACTTGAACCAAAAGGATGAAACCAAAGGAGACAGGACAGCACATCAAATAAAATCATAAAGAAGATATTAAAACACAACACTAGATTTCAAGTTTCTATAAAGTGTCAACTTCATCCTGTATGATCAGAGTTTATTAAGCAGCTGAATGCTGCGTGGTACAAAGACCATGACGCCTGCTTCACCTGCTTCACCTGCTTCACCTGCACCATGAAGTCAAGAGTTCATTCTCTGACCAAAGTTGGTGCAGAGGCTCTGCTGTGGTGTTGTTGGCTCTATTCAGGGTGCACTGCTCCACCAGATACGAAATACGGCATCTTTTTTTTTTTCTAATCCAGGGCTGTTCAGTCCGTCCCTCCAACCAGGAAGCACTTAGCTCATATGACCTCTAATTATATATCATAATGTCGCAGTAACGCATTAGAGGGAGCGTTTTTATACCAAAGCAAACGACCAGAAGCTTCTTTAGTAATAAAGTCATAAAGGTCGAATAACATTAATAACTTGATCGGCCTCTCTCTCTCTCTGTCTCTCTCTCTCTCTCTCTCTCTCTTTCTCTCTGTCTCTCTCTCTCTCTCTCTCTCTCTCTCTCTGTCTCTCTCTCTCTCTCTCTCTCTGTCTCTCTCTCTCTCTGTCTCTCTCTCTCTCTCTCTCTCTCTCTCTCTGTCTTTCTCTCTGTCTCTCTCTCTCTCTCTCTGTCTTTCTCTCTGTCTCTCTCTCTTTCTCCCTGTCTCTCTCTCTCTCTCTCTCCATGCAAACTGAACCAACTTCAGTAATAAAACATTTCACTACTGAACTACAAAATGAGATATTCCAGTTTGATCAATAGACCGGCAGTTTAATATAGTAGAAACTATGACGTATGAAAACACTGTTTCCTCAGGCCTACCTGTGTGTGGCTGCCTTTATATTTTTATATCTATTTTACATCTGGTCTGCGCAGATGTCTCGACAGTTAGGTTAATATTTACTCATGTCTAAATAACACACTGACAAATTAATGAGAAACTAATTTAGAAAACAGACTTTGAGAGTAGATATTTGTCACATTACCTTTTTGGCCCCTGGCACGTCGACTGCAGCCTGCAAAGAGAGAGAGAGAGAAGTGAAAGTAGAAAGTGCTTCAAACAGGAATGACTGTTCTTCCCTCCGTTTTTTCAAATGGCGGGTGATTCCCAAAGGACGTGGAGTGAGGAGGTTACATTACAGCCTGCCTTTCAAAATAAGAGCTGCCGACACAGGCTATACACTGCTTTAACAGGTAACTCAAATAACATAATAAAATAGCTTACATTATTATTATTATTATTATTATTGCTTTGGATTTTAAACACATAATATGTAAAATCAGCCGATGATGGAGTCATTTTGCAGAACATAAAATTTTTAAGGCGAACGTGTGATACATTAATTATGGCAGTTATCCATATTAATGATTTAACAAAAAGTCTATATCTATATATTTGTATTTTAAAGAGGAACACAAAATACAAATGTCAGTGTAAATCTTTTGTTGACTCAAACACACTCGATAACTCAAGTTATTCTTCAGTCCTTTTAAAATGTTACATTTAGTCCATATGAAAAAAGAGAAGAAAAAAGAAAGGAGTTCGGTTTGATAAATGGTAAATGTAAAAATATATGTTGGGGATGTCAAGTATAGTGAAGATCCTACACCTCTTCGGACATATCGTGGTCATATTCATATTGATTTGGCTATTGTTATTGTTGTTTTTTGGGCCAACAAACTTTAAACCAGAAGCTGAACATTAGCAAATGTTGCAGTAGTAAACCTGTAAGGGGACCAGGGGCCCATCTGACAGCACTCACTCTTGCTGTCCTGCTATGTGTGGCTTAAATTCTTTAACCAACGCTTTCACTGAAAGTCACCAAAGAAAAATGAAAAGGGATTTTCTGTCTGGTACTGAAAAAAGAAAGAAAGAGGAAAACAAGTAAATCCTGAGGAAGTGGCAGGCAAAATGATGATGCACGCTGGCTGGAGGGGCCCCAATGAATTGTTTCCTATAGGGCCCCAACAGACTCTAGATTCACCACTGGGCTCAAGTTGTCTGAGCTCGACATCCCGTGAAGGGAAAACCCTGACCTGCATTAAACACAGCAGAGCTTTAGGCTCCTTTTATTTATTTTACAAACATATTCTACAACACACATTCAAATAGTCACATTAATTATGTATAAAACAGCCAGTTATGTTTAACATGTCATCATATTTTCATCAATAAAAATGAATTAGTTTAATTCACATCATTTTAAAAAGAAACAGCTGAACAATCAAACACATACGGCCTTTTAAAACAAGTTAGAAAACGTAAATGTCTGTCACAACGTAACATACTTTTTTTTTTTAAACAGAAAGGTTAGACCGTTTAAAATGTTGACAGGTTATTTTTAAATCTCTGCTTCTCCTTCACCTGATGTTTCTGGAGGTGCATACCGCCACCTACTGTACAAGAGTGTGTATCACCATGTCTCTTACCTTCCTTGAGATTTTAAATTCTACCTGCATCTGTTTCTTCTTCTTAAGGTAAGAATCCAAGGTCCAAATCTAGTCTAGGCATTATTTTTTTTAACTTCTCCTTTTGTTCCTGCACTTCTCATTTCATCAACCTTCCTTTGGATTCAGTTAAACCAGCGTCTTTTCCTTTCTTCCTCCTTCTGCTTCTTTTGCATAAAAAACAAAACAAACATAATCTCACCTCATAATCTCATATCAGATTTACCTGCTGCTTCAGGGACTTTCCAGGGTTTGGGAGGTGAAAGAGGCGTTAGACATAGTTCGCATGGACCGCCCTTCTTTCACTTCTGCTTCTGTGTGTAGGACGAATGACTCATCAGCACCGCAGAAGAAGAGTCTTTAAAGTAAGGCACAGGTAAGAAACGGGATCAGATATATCTCTGTTTGTTGTTCAGTCGAGAAGTGCTCTCTTACCCACTTTTATCAACCTCTTCTCTTATAAAAACTGTTCATTTGAAAGCGGAAGTGCAGCGTTAGTGGTCATTTAATCGTTGCTAAATAGGCTACTTCCTTGATGGACGGTAACAGATGATTCAACATATTCCTACAAATAAAACGGCAGATTAAAGTGACAATACAAACCTTCCTGAACAGAGTCAAATGTTATAACAACAGTCTTTGTAATTATAGGCTGCTCCTTTTTAAAGTGTGATGTGGCGAGATCAACAGTTAATGAAGAGCAGAATTCACCTTCTGTAGCATTAATGTTATTTATGATGAGCAGCTGTGACAGATCACATATTCAAAACAGTGTGGAGTTCTGTTGGTCAATGTCTAACTCTTCTCAGAGAGATAAATGTCAACGTCAAAGTCATAAAGTCAACATCTGTATTGATAGTCTGTTCCTGTCAGCAGCAGCAGCAGCAGGAGGAGCTAAATGTGAGAATAAAAGGTAAAAGTACCTGAGAAAGAAAAGAGTCAAATGCTGAACAACAACAACCCGTGCAAACTCAGCCAAACACAATACAACATGAAGGTTTCCAAAACAAAGGAAAAATAAGGGCTTATCTTTGTTTTTAAGTAAAGGAGAAGTTAGACAAGCACAACTTGTCGAACAGGAAATAAAAATGTAAACAATTTTTTTTCAAGAGACGAGAGGATTAACAAAAGAGGTTTTATATTCAGAAGTTCACAGCATAAACGGACACACTCGCAGGTATGTTACATGACGTTTATATGATTAACTATCAGACGGCAGGCTGTAATGTAACAGAACTTTATTGGTCTTTAGTTAAGTGGAGGAATATTCAGATCTTTATATTTAATCTGAGCATACCAGAGTTTTTCTGGTGTGGAGCTGATATGTGTGGAGCAGTGTCACTGTAACAAACAGGAAACTGTCCTGAGTCTTTTTAGAGAAACTTGTTTTTTTAGCTGATCTAAGCAATAGGAAAGGAAAGAGCAGCAAGAATTGCAAGAGTAAGTACTTCTTTCAATTTCCATATTACTGTGCTGCAGAACTTAAAGAAGCAACTCTGAAACCTTGTGTTTATAATGGGTACTGCAGTCTTGATAAATATTAAAATATTAAAGCGCTGTCTCCCCCCCTTCAGTGTTTAGCCAGCTCTGCATGTGGTGGACACTGTAGCTTCAGTGTTTAGCCAGCTCTGCATGTGGTGGACACTGTAGCTTCAGTGTTTAGCCAGCTCTGCATGTGGTGGACACTGTAGCTTCAGTGTTTAGCCAGCTCTGCATGTGGTGGACACTGTAGCTTCAGTGTTTAGCCAGCTCTGCATGTGGTGGACACTGTAGCTTCAGTGTTTAGCCAGCTCTGCATGTGGTGGACACTGTAGCTTCAGTGTTTAGCCAGCTCTGCATGGGTCTGTAAAGCTTTCTGCGTTCTAACCTCTCTCCATGTTTCATCTCCAACATTGATCCTA
This sequence comes from Symphodus melops, assembly GCF_947650265.1. Lineage (NCBI taxonomy): Eukaryota > Metazoa > Chordata > Actinopteri > Labriformes > Labridae > Symphodus > Symphodus melops. Next base: position 2,826,194 of record NC_136695.1, read on the forward strand.
GTTTGAGCAGCTTTCTGCTGCTGGAGCTTATTAGAAACATGCAGAGGCTTTTTAGCTCGGGTACAATCACTTCTATCTGAAGCAGTTCCACTGCCCGCTTCCATCGCTGCAACACCTGTTCACCTGATAACTGCTCTCATATCTGGCAAACCCAGGGGCGTCCAAAGCCCCGCCTACCTTCTCTGGTCCAATCAAATCCAGAGCATTCAGGAGCAGAATCTAAAGTTAGAAGGAGGACATACTGGCTGCTGCATTGTTGTCAGAGAAGCTTCAACACAGCAGGTTTCCTTCATGATCACAGAGGAGGAGAGCGTCATCATCTCACTCTCTACACAGCTCACTGATTGAACCTTTAAAACCTTTATCCAGCTCAAAATACATGGCTTTTAATCAACCAATCAATCCGTTGTTCATCTCGCAAACGGAGAAGCTTTATGTTACTAACTACTGGTAAAGAAGTTAAGGTCAGCTCTAACTTTGTCACGTTATCTTTCACTGCTCATTTTGTCCAACTCAGAGTCCAATCGTTAAAGAGTTCAAAGAAGCGGTAAAATCTCCACTCGCAATGGCTCAATGTTTGAAGTAGTTTGCAGCTACTTTTGTTTTTTACATGACATTTATGAGATTGAGAATTTCTTCATTATTAACTCTACATAACTCAAAGGAAACGATGATTTTGTTTAAAGGCCGGTTTCTGTATAGGCATATTTGTATCTATTTCTTTTCATGTTTTTATCATGGCTCAAACCGTGGTGATATTTTTCAGGCATTTTTTATTCATAAGATCACATTTCTAATTTAACCTCGTAACAGAGGACAGCTAAAGATCTAATTTTATCCTCATGTTCACCTTTCATGTCGTCAGTCTGTGAAACCTATAAAAAATCTTTGTATGATGTGCATCTCAAATATCTATGGCGTCAGTATAAACTCAGATTTCAGCCTCTGCATGCGACGGTTCATTTCAGCTGCTGTCTCTTTAAGGCCCCCCAATCCCACATGCCCACATTCCTCTGATTGGCCACCTCTCTGGAAGCCTTCAGAACGCTGCAGGGCTGCCAGGGGAGGGCTCCTGTCTGTGCTGATAGAAGACAGTCAGAGGTTTCACCAGCTAATGTAGAGGCTTAAAGACGTCTCGTGGCGTGATTTGCAGAACAAGCTGTTGAGCAGACTCATCCTGGGAACACTCCAACCTACGTTTACCTCATGATCTGAAACTTTGCCCTCATTTAGTTTGGACATCCAGCATTGTAAATATATGTGAGTTTGATGGGGATCAGAAGAATAGGTCAACTTTAACCTTAAAGGCAAAATGCCCCACCTTAAACCTTATATAGGCATTAAAAGTACAGGAGGATCAGATTTTTTGTCAGCAAACTTTTTAAAAATGTACAGGACAAGATCAGCAGAAATAAATAGCCCGGTTTTGTCCACAGGTCATCACAAGCTAATGTTCCTCGCTGAAGCTTTAAAGTAAACATTCGACCATGAGTAAATCTGAACAGGAAGGTGAGAGGGTCCCGTCCTCCAACACCACTCAGCGTGAGGAAGATGACATCCCGATTTCACATGAGAGGTAAGATAAAGAAGTCCAGAAGTCGATGAATTAACTTTCTTTCGGGCCAAGTAACCATTAGAAGGTGTGCAGGTTTTGCCCCTTTTAAAGAGCTTCATTACTCAGCCTGCCCTAGAAGTCACTGCTTGCCTCTCTCCCCTTCTCTCTCTCTCACTTTCTTTTGTAAATGCAACACTTCTTTCAGGACTTGGCAAGAAACCGAAGATTCTCCTTTTCCAAGTGGTGTGTCCTTAAGGAGCGACATGTCCATTGGGGAGCCCATTTATTTCAAGGGGTACAATTCAATTGCAGAGTCCACAGAAGTTTTCAAGCACTTTTTTTTTAATTTTTTTTTTTATTGTCTTTATATCTCTTAATGCTCCACATTAAAGGTCCACACGGAAAGGAAGTTCTTCTGTACTCACCAATTTGTCAATAAAGAGCAACATGTCCATTGGGGAGCCCATTTATTTTAAAAGGTAAGATAATTTTAGAGTAAGTCTCTTAAACTGGATGGATTTTATTTCTTTAGTTTAATTTATAAAAAAAATTATTTTAGGACTGAGCAGGAAAGAAACGATTCTCCTGTTCCAAGTGGTGTGTCCATAAAGAGCGACATGTCGATGGGAGAGCCTGTTTGTTTCAAGAGGTATGATCAGTCTCTCAAAGTGTTGGCACAAATGGATTTTTATTTCTTGATTTTTTTATGTACTGTGTAGTTTTTAGTGTATTGTTTGGACCTTAATTTGCTTGTCCTAATGTAACAGGGTCATATGCTATTCTTGTATTTTACAGCTGCAACACTTGAATTTCCCCACTGGGGATTGATAAAGGATTGTCTAATCTTATTTTATATTTTATAATAATGCGTTTTATTTTAGGGCGGAACAGGAAAGAAAAGATTCTCCTGTTCCAAGTGGTGTGTCCATAAAGAGCGACATGTCGATGGGAGAGCCTGTTTGTTTCAAGAGGTATGATGTAATTTTAGAGTAAGTCTAAAAGTTTTTGCACAAATGGATTTTATTTCTTGTGCTTTGTTAATAATATATTTTATTTTAGGACTGAGCAGGAAAGAAAAGATTCTCCTGTTCCAAGTGGTGTGTCCATAAAGAGCGACATGTCGATGGGAGAGCCTGTTTGTTTCAAGAGGTATGATGTAATTTTAGAGTAAGTCTAAACGTTTTTGCACAAATGGATTTTATTTCTTGTGCTTTGTTAATAATATATTTTATTTTAGGACTGAGCAGGAAAGAAAAGATTCTCCTGTTCCAAGTGGTGTGTCCATAAAGAGCGACATGTCGATTGGAGAGCCCATTTTTTTTAATCGTTCAAAGTGAGTCAACAGACATTTTTGACACAAATTCTCTTTTAACGTAAGAATGTGCAACTTTTTGATCCAGTAGATGTCATCCTTGAGCTCCAGCATTAAACCAAAACAAACCATCCTGAAGCCTCCGCTGTCCTGCAGAGACACGCCTCCACCCCCTCCCCTCGCGTTCACACAACAGTTATTAATGGGACAAACCATAATTAGGCAAAATTAAGGCAATTTCCCTGCCTATGGCGTGTTAGTAGGCTAGTGATTGCAAGATAATGTTAGCGCGCTTTCGTTAGCATGTAGCTTTATATTGTATAAATTGACAAAGAATGAGCGTGATCTAAAAACTCTTCATCCAAATAATGAGTGAGCATGATCTTCTTCTCTCTAGTCCTTTACTAAAACAGCGGGAGGGGAGGAGCCGGCCGTCCATATAAACCTGCTCTAAACACGGCTATGTTCTAATGATGCATTTAAAGAGGATATACTTAATGTATGATTTAATTAGTAAAATGTAGCAAATTCTTCCTTTTAAGGTTATAAATATTATATAACACCAATCAAACACATATTTCCTTGGTTGTTTTAATCTTGAAGCCCAATGTTTTAGTTATAAAAGCACTTCTTTGTTTATCTTTTGTAATGATTCAAATTTTTTTCACAGAGTTCACAAAGAGGCTTTCAGCGAAAGTAAAACAGACTTGGGCTCCATATTCAAGGTGTGTACTGTAATGTAGTTACCATTTAACATTTGGAAAACAGAAAAAATATACTGTAGTTTGCCTAAAAGACATGTAAAGGTCTTCTACAACATTTAGTCAAAGGTTGTTTTTTTTAATTTAGTGGAGTTTTGAGTTGATCACACAGCCCCCCTTAAGCTTAAATGTTTAAATAATAAAAACTTTAATATGTCTCTTATGTCATTGATAAACAGAATTAATAATAATGGGCCCAACACTGATCCCTGTGGGACACCACACCATAATGCCCAAGCAATTAGAGCCAAACTCTTTATTTTCACAAAGTGCTTCCAAAATAGCTTTTGACCCTCTTAAGACAACCCACTATCTTTCTAGTTTATTGACTAACATTTTATAGTTAATTGCATCAAATGCTTTTTTTAGGTCAATAAATACACCAACTGCGTGTTTCTTATCTTCGAGGGAATTAGTTTTTACTTTCACGAGTTCTGCTAGAGTAAGTGATGTTGACCTTTTTTTAAGAATCCATACTGATTGTCAGAAAGTAAGTTGTATTTCTCTATGAAATGTTCCAGTATGCTAATTAAAAGTCATTTTATGGTTTTGGAAAATTGTGGGAAAAGCAAAACAGGTCTGTAATTTGAGAATTGATGTGTGTCTCCAGTTTTATTTAACGGTATGACCTTTGCTACTTTCATTAGATTTGGAAATTGTTAAGTTCTCTGCAGAGCACCTCTTGAAACAGACTCGAGCACAGTGCCAGAGTACAGTTTGTGTTCACACTGATCAAATGATTTGGACTTTGGGGTAAAGCGTTCTCGGATCCGGGCCCGGGTTCAAAATATAGAACCTCTCTTATTCTAAATGGAAAGTCATATAAATATTATTTAATTTCAGGTTCTGGAGGAAAACATTGCTGCTTTTGTGAAGGTTGAGCTTAAGAAGTTTGAAAAGGCTCTGAGCGCAGATTACCCAGAATTCTCAGGGGATCAAAATAGAGAAGGAGAGATGACTGATGAGCTGAGCTGGAGCAGCAGAGAGGCACTTCTGAAGATCACACAGGAGTTGTTGAGGACAATGAAGCTGGAGGACTTGGCCACTTCTCTGCAGAACAGTAAGAGGCCTTTAATTACTGCTGAAAATAAACAAGAGTAAAACATGTCAACAAAGCGGATCATATGGTTTCATTAATTAATTCCACAAATGTTCGTTAAACAGTCTAGTGTTAACCTTTGAAACTTGAAGGATAAAACCATAAATGTTCGCACATTCACAATTGTGCTGTCTTTTACCTTGTAGGAATTCTTGCTCCAGTTTGCCGTAGTAACCTTAAATCCAGCCTGAAACAAAAGTTTCAAAACGTGTTTGATGGTATTTATGAGGAAGGCTATCCAACTCCTCTGAATGAGATGTACACAGAGCTCCACATCACTGCAGGAGGGACGTCAGAGGTCAATTATGAACATGAAATCAGACAGGTTGAAAAAACATCCAGGAAAGGATACAGACCGGAGACAGCTATTCAGTGCAAAGACATCTTTAAGGCTTCACCTGGACCAGATAAACGGATCAGAACCGTGCTGACTAAAGGTGTAGCTGGCATTGGCAAAACAGTCTTAACACAGAAATATACTCTGGACTGGGCTGAAGGCAAAGCAAACCAAGAGATGCAGTTCACCTTTCCATTCACGTTTAGAGAGCTGAATGTGCTGAAGGAGAAGAAGTTCAGTTTTTTGGAACTTGTTGAACACTTCTTCTCTGAAGTCAAAGAATCAGGAATCTGCAAGTTTCAAGAGTTCCAGGTTTTGTTCATCTTTGACGGTCTGGATGAGTGCCGACTTCCTCTGGACTTCACCAACAACCAGATCCTGACTGATGTCAAAGCGTCCGCCTCGGTTGACGTGCTGCTGACAAGCCTCATCAGGGGGGCAATGCTTCCGTCTGCACACATCTGGATAACAACACGACCTGCAGCAGCCAATCAGATCCCCCCTAAGTTTATTGACACAGTAACAGTGGTCAGAGGATTCACAGACCAACAAAAGGACGAGTATTTCCAAAAGAGATTCAGAGATGAGGAGCAGGCCAGCAGAATCATCGCTCACATCAAGACATCCCGAAGTCTCCACATCATGTGCCACATCCCGGTCTTCTGCTGGATCACTGCTACAGTTCTGGAGGACGTGTTGAAAACTAGAGAGGGGCCAACTCTCCCAAAGACTTTCACTGAGTTGTTCAGCCACTTCCTGGTGGTGCAGTCCAAAATGAATAGAATCAAGTATGATGGAGGGGCTGAGGAAGATGCCAACTGGAGTCCTGAGAGTAAGGACATGATCATGTCTCTGGGAAAACTTGCTTTTAAGCAGCTGCAGGAAGGCAACCTGATCTTCTATGAATCAGACCTGACAGAGTGTGGCATGGACGTCAGAGAAGCTTCGGTGTACTCGGGAGTGTTCACACAGATCTTTAAAGAGGAGCGCAGACTGTACAAGAATAAAGTGTTCTGCTTTGTGCATCTGAGTGTTCAAGAGTTCCTGGCTGCTCTTCATGTCCACCTGACATTCTTCAACTCTGGAGTCAATCTGTTGTCAGAAGAAAAACCAAGATCTCTGTGGTCCAAATTGGTGGGTGTCAGTCCTGAAGCCTTTTACAAGAGTGCTGTGGACAAGGCCATACAGAGTCCAAAAGGACACCTGGATTTGTTCCTCCGCTTCCTTCTAGGTCTCTCTGTGCAAACGAATCAGTCTATCCTTAAAGGCCTGGTGACGGAGAGAGGGGACAGTTTACAACTCAATCTGCAAACAGCCCAGTACATCAAGAAGAGGATGAATGAAAATGTTTCCCAGGAGAGAAGCATTAATCTGCTTCACTGTCTGAATGAAGTGAAGGACTCTTCTCTGGTGGAGGAGATCCAACAGTCTTTGAGTTCAGGAAGTCTGTCCGCAGATAAACTGTCTCCTGCTGAGTGGTCAGCTCTTGTCTTCATTTTACTGTCATCAGAAGACAATCTGGACGTGTTTGACCTGAAGAAATATTCTGCATCAGAGGACGCTCTTCTGAGGCTGCTGCCAGTTGTGAACGCCTCCACTAAAGCTCTGTAGGTCAAACAACACATGTTGAATCAACTGGAAAGTACTACTTTAAATAGTCTCACAGTCTCCATTTTGCTTCTGATTCTTCTTTAGGCTGAGTGGATGCAGTCTGTCAGAGAGAAGCTGTGAAGCTTTGTCTTCAGTGCTCAGCTCCCCTTCCACTAATCTGAGAGAACTGGACATGAGTAACAACGACTTGCACGATTCAGGGGTGAAGTTGCTCTGCGGTGGACTCGAGAGTCCACACTGTACACTGGAGGTTCTCAGGTCAGTAGTGTTCAACTGATGACTATAAACGTGTATAAACGATATTGTTTCATCTCTCTCACATTGTCATGCTTCTACATGTATGCTGATGACACAGTGCTATATTGTTTTACTGATACTTAACATAGTGCGGTCAAGTCTTTGAACAATCTACTTTATATATCTCTTCTGACCTGAGGAACAACCTGGTATCCCCCCAGGTGGACAAAGACAAGTTAAGGTTTATTCTACTTACTTTTAGGGCTTTCACACTTGCAGAAAACTCCTGGAAAAACTCTTGATATTTGCCAGAGGAGCTGCATGTGTGAACCCAAACAGACCCTTTGTTTCATCAGACTTTAACCAGAGTTTGTCCTGCCAGACTTCAAGTATTTCATGAGTATTTCACGGCTCATGACCGAACATGCCTGTTGAGCTCTTCGTAGAACTGACTTTGACAAAAAGATACTTCCAACAGCAGTTCTAACAATAAAAGAAACGCACTCTAGTGTGTGGGGGGGAAATAAACCTTGTAAATGTGCCTGTGTTCCTAGACTGTCCGGCTGCCTGATCACACAGAAAGGCTGTGGTTTCCTGGCCAAAGCTCTGGGGTACGGTCACTGCCATCTGAAAGAGCTGGACCTGAGCTACAACGATCCAGGAAAGTCAGGAGTGAAGCAGCTTTCTTCCGGCCTGCTGAAACCGCAGACTCTAAGGTATAGTCAGATAAGTGTGTCTGTAGTTTGCTTAAGCTAGTCATGAAGTTGCATCCAAACCATTCAGGAGTAACATCCTTTGTTGTTTAAAAGAGCTGACGTGTTTTTCTTTTTGCATCAGGGTGGACCATGGAGGCCCACAGTCAATGAAACCTGGTCTAAGAAAGTGTAAGTTTTGTTGTTTAAAATGAAGGCTGTAGAGTAAAACGTAAAAATGTTCAATTGACAAAATATCAAGAGAAGGGTTGGCTAGTTGTGTACCAAGGACAGACAATCTCTCAGCTGTCTCTTTGAATGATTCCACATTCAGCCACCTATTATGCAAAAAATACTTTGATTTTGTCTTATCTGGAATTGTTACATTTTCACATAACTGCTCCTGACTTTAATTTTCCCATCTTCTTTAGACTCTTGTGAGCTCACACTGGACATGAACACAGCAAACAGAAAGATCGTAGTATCAGAAAACAACAGGAAGCTGTCAGTGGTCAAAGAGAAGCAGCTGTATCCTGAAGATCCACAGAGATTTTCATACTGGAAGCAGCTGCTTTGTACAAACCGTCTGACTGGTCGTTGTTACTGGGAGGTCGAGTGGACGGGAAACGTCTATATCGCAGTGACGTACGAAGGCATTAAAAGGAAGGGGGAGGGAGACGACAGCTGTTTGGGAAGGAATGATCAGTCCTGGAGTCTGAGCTGCTCTGATGAAGGTTACTCCGTGCTGCTCAGAAACATAAGAAGAACAATTCCCGTCCCTGTCTCAAACAGAGTGGGGGTGTACCTGGACTGGCCTGCTGGCACTCTGTCCTTCTACAAAATCTCCTCTGATGAAATGACCCATCTCCACACCATTGACACCACCTTCAGGGAGCCGGTCTGTCCTGCCTTCAGACTCAAGATGGACCCATTTAACGCATCAGTGTTTTTGTGTCAAATATAGACATTGGGCCCAGTCTTACACCAGCCAATGGAAGGTGTATGTTTCTGCTTTTTTAAAGACGCAGGACTTGGGTAAAAGATGGTCCTGTGTGGATATTTCAGGACGCACTTTGGCCATTCTGCTTGTTATGATCCTACTCTTCCACATTTGCTCCTGTTATATATCTGAGTTGTTGATGGGACAGGGCAATGGAAAACAGCAACATTGACATTGTGGGGTTACTGGTGACCCCAAAAGGTGAGGATGTGGTTTTACCTTTCCACGCTAAGCGTCCACATTGAGTAAACAGTAAATAGTTCTTGACACCATATCTGGTGTGTGTCTTAAAATGAGATTTTATTGTTGAATCATTATTTTGAAGCAGCATGTAAGTGATTGGAACATTGAGGTTCCTGGTTGTAAATGGGGCAATGATGACACAGTTTTTCCTGCTTTGTAAGTATTTGTTTTGCAGTTATATGGACTGAACAGTGTACAGAGAAGGAAAGTTGGGAATGAGAAGCAGGAATAAGGGCCACAGGTCGAACTGAAAACTGGGTCGTATGATTGGAGGACTTTAGTTTCCGTACACAAGGACCCGATCTTATGACCAGACCATATCGCCCTTTTCCTGCTTTCTAAAAGAGACTTTTTTTTTCAGACATTCAGTAGCATAAACAAATGCAGGATCAGAGTAGGGATCCCTAAAATTAAAGATAACTCAATGATTTTAAAACTTCTTAATCAAAGATATTAATCAAACTTTAAAAGTTTAAGATTCTGAACACTTTAAAAAATAAAGGAAAAAATACAAATAAATATGCAAAAAATACAAATAAATATGTGAAAAAAAATAAAGCTATAAAAAATATGTAAAAAAACGAGCTATGTTCTTCAGGTAGTGGTGATAAACCTTCAACACACTGTAACATGTTTTCCCATGAAAACCTTGCATTATTCACAAAAACAGGCTGGGAAATGTAGTTTCACTTTGCAGAATGTTAGTTGGCGTTAACTTGAATGTTGTCAGCCATGTTTTTCAAGTAAGCCACTCAGGAGCGTAGAGCGTAGTAAATATTAATGGACAGAGCTGGAGTGACATCAGCCAGTGGTTCCTGCATGTGAGCTATGCATCAAGTATGAATAACACGCATCGTTTTCAAACGCTCAAAACGGAGCCATTTTAAAATATTCACCCCCATGTGCCCATGAGGAAAATAACTAATCAGACCTATATTCGTGTTTTTTTGTATCAGGCTGTAAAGATGTTTATTTATGCTGTAAAAACTGCTTTTTTGGCTGGGGTGTGTTTGTGACTTCCTGTGTTCCTGGAGCTCCAACCTCTAGTGGACACTCGAGGAACTGCACGATTTTAAACTTTGATATCGGCTTTATTTTTTGCGTGCTCATGAGGAATCCTGGAGGACCCTCAGCACCTGCTTCATGCAGAGTTCAGACCTTTACCAACAGTGAGGAGGTTCACTTCTGATAATGAGCAGTTGGGTAGCTGAATGCATTGTTGCCATAACACTAATACCTTTAACTGTTGGACTTTGTGACTCATATCTCACTCACCAGTAAACGTAATGACACGAATGGGGGTTCTGTTTGAAACCTTTATATATGTTTCTTTGTGTAGTTTTTATGATGTGTATTGCCCACATGGACTTCTCAGGGAAGGGAAAGATTTCCCAGTCCAATCCAGAAACTTGTTCAGAGTGCATTTGCTGTTTTAGCCCTTTAAACAGTCAAATAGAGATTTAGGAAGAACTTTAAAACAACAAGCTTTAGAGAAAATAAATCCTCATGTCACTTTCTAAAATGTGCATTCATAATGCTAAAAGACAAGTTTGCAGTAGTCCTCGTCACACCCATGGTAGTCTAGTCTGTGGCTTATAGAGCCCTGAGCGTGAATAAAGTCTGCTGTTTACAAAACATCGCTTATATGGGGAACGGTAGACGACAAGGTCAGGACAAAATACACCTCAGATCAGGAAGGTTCTTGTTAAACTCCCTTTAAACGTGTACTTTACTGAGCCTTATACTCTAATTAAATAGCCCCAAAACATCTTAGATATACCCATCATGGTCCAGGGATGTGCACTGTAATTATGCGCCATAAATCTTTAAAAAACATGGTCAATCTTCTTTTCTTGATCTCTGAGAGGCTTTATGTCCACTCTGATGTGGAAAAAGTGTATGTACTCTGTTTTATAATAGACAATTGATGGAATAAAAGGCATTAAATGTACTCTTTCAAAACCTTATTTGATGTACTTTTCTGTTTCTTGTGGATTTCTGGACAACAGAACAAGTCATTCACAGTTTGGCCGTTTTTTGATCCAGTAGGTGTCATCCTTGAGCTCTAGCAGGAAACCAAAACAAACTGCTGTTTGGCCACGCCTCCTCCATACTGAAGCCTCCACACCACCAACCATACTTTACTTGCATTGGCATGGAGGAGTTTAGTTTAAGCGGTGGACAAAATTGTCCTTCAGTCGAGCAGCAATTGCCCGTGTCCCGTGTTGTGTTACCATGCTAATGTTAGCGCTCTTTAGTTAGCTGGTAGCTTCATGTAAACTGACACAGAATGATCTAAAAACTCTTCATCCAAATAATCAGTGAGTATTTTCTTCTTCTTGACTAAAGTAGCTTTTATACACAAGGGGAGGAGCCGTCCATGTAAACACAGCTCTGACAACAACACAGCCAGCAGGACTCCAGCTTCTCCCTCACTGTACACAGTCAGGACTCTGAGACATTTTTACACAGGAAATACTGGATTTTAATCACTTTATGTGTTTCATGTGGCACATTCCTATAATACCTCCTATGTAGACAACATATATGTAACACAATGAACAATTTGGCTTTGTAAGTAAACTACATTTGTCTTTTAGCAAAGAAAGTTCATTAATATGTTTAGAGAAGAGCATTTTTTAAGATTTGTTTTGGGCTTCTTGTGCCTTTGTTACATAGATAGGACAGTGGATAGAGACAGAAATCAGGAAGAGATAGTGGGGATTGATATGCAGGAAAGGAGCCACAGGCCGGACACGAACCCAGGCCACCCACGTTTAGGACTATAGCCTCCATACATGGGGACGTGCACACTAACCACTGCACCACCAGTGCCCCAAGAAGAGTAGTTTTAATGTAAGTATCAATTTGACAAAGAGAGTAGTTCCTACATGTTCTTTGTATTTTTGGTGGTCATTCGTTGAAAAACATTCCTCCTCAGCTCCATCAGCGCAGCACCTTTCCAGTCCTCAGAAGATGGCTGATTTGATGAACTAGAAGGGGAATAGAAGCATTTTACACAAATCATTTAAAACAAATGCCATAATACTTAAAAAATATTATAGGTGTCCCTAGTTTGTCTATAAACCGCCCAATGATGAGAAAAGACTTCTGCCTGCTCCACTTTTCAGAAAATGTGTGCTCAAACAGGCCGTTTGGATATTTTTCTTTCATGACATCACAAAGGGCAGTAGCCCCTCCCCCAGGTGGGTGACACTCCCACAGCTAGGTGTTTGTTCTGCCCTCTGAGTCTGCCTTCTCACTGTAAACAATAGGACATGGAGCCAGAAAGAAACAAAACACGTTTTGAGGAGCTCTGACACTTATTTACACTGAAGAAGAGGAGGAGAATATAGGTGGACAATAACTATGCTCCTGTTATTTTTCTTTTTTATATTCTCTCAATTATTTGCCATGTTTTTTTCTGAATGTCTTGGTACCTGTTTCTGTTGTTGCTGTATCCCTTAAATGTCAGTCCTCTAAAACAACATCATATCTTCCTGCTAACCCATGACCATTGCTTTAATGATATTATTAAAAACATTTCAAGTCACCTGTCTGAAGGAGAAGCTGGCCACCTTGCAGTCACACGGCAGATTGAGAAGTTGTGCCTGGAAGCGATCTGAGACAGAAGGCAAATAATTAGAACTCAAACAAAGGGAAATACAAAACCCACATATCCTGAAATTAACTCTTCATCATGGCAAAACCAAAGACTGTGATTGTAAACGGACAAAGCCTGAGTGATGTCAGCCATCTGTTCCTGCAGGGGCCTCTGGAGGCTCATGGGCAGCAGCCGCCATGATGGAAATGCTGTCTCAGCCTAACTTCCAGTCAACCCTATCCCTACCCTACAGGCTGAGAGCCGGAGATGAGGTGGGTTTTAAGCCTGCTGACAAACTGTTACATCGCTGTGCCAGCGATGACAATCACTAATCTGACCTATTTAATTTATTTGTATCATGCTGTAAACATGTTAAGTTGTGTTGTAAGAACAGCTTTATAGCCTGTTGTGTGTATGTGACTTCCTGTGTTCCTGGAGCCAACCTGAGGCAGACACTTGACAAACTGCAGGATGTGGCACTTCTACATTGGCTTAACTGTTGTGTATTGTGTATATTAAGATAAGATATTTTTATTGTCATTGTACAAGTGCAATGAAATATTGTTAAAGCAAGCCTATAGATGCCAAATAAAACATATACAAATATACAAAATACTATAACCAAATTTACAAATAATAATGATAATAATGATAATAATAATAATAATAATAATAATAATACAATGGATAAATAAAGCAGTATAACTAGGAAGTATGCAGTATAATATGCAATAACTTAAAATAATATACAATAAGACTGGAGGTTGTTGCTACAATCGAAATGTCGTACTTGCAGGGAAACAGTATAATAAATTGTATGGATGCTTTAGGCTTTGGTACAGAAGTTATCAGGTGAACAGGTGTTGCAGCGATGGAAGCGGGCAGTGGAACTGCTTCAGATAGAAGTGATTGTACCCGAGCTAAAAAGCCTCTGCATGTTTCTAATAAGCTCCAGCAGCAGAAAGCTGCTCAAACTAGGATCAATGTTGGAGATGCTTTTGAAACATGGAGAGAGGTTAGAACGCAGAAAGCTTTACAGACCCATGCAGAGCTGGCTAAACACTGAAGCTACAGTGTCCACCACATGCAGAGCTGGCTAAACACTGAAGCTACAGTGTCCACCACATGCAGAGTTGGCTAAAAACTGAAGTTACAGTGTCCACCACATGCAGAGCTGGCTAATCACTGAAGCTACAGTGTGCACCACATGCAGAGCTGGCTAAACACTGAAGCTACAGTGTCCACCACATGCAGAGTTGGCTAAAAACTGAAGTTACAGTGTCCACCACATGCAGAGCTGGCTAAACACTGCAGCTACAGTGTCCACCACATGCAGAGCTGGCTAAACACTGAAGCTACAGTGTCCACCACATGCAGAGCTGGCTAATCACTGAAGCTACAGTGTCCACCACATGCAGAGCTGGCTAAACACTGAAGCTACAGTATGCACCACACGCAGAGCTGGCTAAACACTGAAGCTACAGTATCCACCACATGCTGACCTGTGTGAGCATGTGTTGAACATATAAAAATACACATTTTGTTTGGATTACCTGAGAGGATCTGAAGTTTTGTGATGACCGCCACAAAGTCGTCGTATTCGATCCCGTTTCCGGTTCGATGGTCGCGCCACAGAGTCCTGAAGGGTCTTTCATCTATGTTAAAATCTGCATAAAGAAGATAAAGGATTTCCACTGGCTCAGTTCATGTTCATGTTATTATGTTGTTCCTGTCATATAAAAGCTGTAGTGTGTTACCGCGGGCAGACAGAGCTTTCTGCAGCTGGGTTTGAGTCACAGATGGAGGATTCCTACTCTCGTAGCTCTCCACGTACTCCCTCCTGACCGCAGCTACGTAGTGCTCCATTTTGAAAACCTCCACTGCATCCAGGTCTTCAGTTTTATCTGCCTGAAAGTCCTGGTTAAAGAGCTTTGTTTATAATGGCTGCAATTGTGTCTAACAAAGTAAATGAAGGTTGCTGCTGATGTAGGTAAGACACAAATAAAGCCTGTAAGGACATTTAGTTCCTGTGATCCTCTTTTCTGACCTTACAGTTTTATTTATCCCCTCATTACCTGCTCCCTCCAAAAGAAGATAAATGTCTTGATGAAGCGATAGGACTAGTATTGCCCATCCATCCATTGATTTTCTTCTGCTTGCGGTATCTGAGGTTGTGTCGGTGAAGGTTTTGTTAGGTGAACCAAATCAACCCAGACTCCCAACAACCCAGTTTTGTTTTCCTCCTGGGGGAGTCCAAGGTGTTCCCTGGCCAGATGGGATATATAATCTCTCCAGCATAGTCTGCAATCAGTTGGGCGTGCCTGGAAAACCCCTAAAGAGAGGCATCCAGAACAGATCTTAATCAGATGATTCACCTCTGTTGACACGAGGGTGCAGCCTGAATCCTGAGCTGCTCACCCTATCTCTAAGGATGTACCAAGAAATCATTCGGAAGTGAGGGTTGGACGAAAAAAAAATGGCAAACAGTAAATTAACTTATCCCATTCATGAACAATCACACGCCAACAATGAAATAACTTGGGTTTTGGTGTCTTGCCCAATGACGCTTCAGACATGTACAGCTGCAGAAGATGGGGATTGAAACCTTGACTTCTCCGGTTCAGAAACAACTAACTGCCGCCTCAATGATAGCGGCTCCAACTAGCTGCCCCAGTTAATCGAGAGCTTTGCCTTCAGACTCCCTCTTCAACACAACGGTTTGGTACAACGCTCCCATTACTCCCACCTCATGCTCCATCTTACCCAAAGCCACGAACAAGACCGTGAGATACTTCATCTCCTTCACTTGGTTAAAGAGGCAGAGGTCGAGCAGATGTGTTCAAGTGAAGGATACATCCATGAGGGTCACCAGGAGGTGAGCCGTCCTGAGAGACAGGGCTAAATTAGGGGAAGCAGAAATGATCAGTCGTGTTCAAACTTTCTCAGAGATTACAAACAATTTAGAATTAAAGAGGAATTAACCAACATCGTCCTCGAACAGAATATCCACCAGAAATCAGTTTAGTAACGACATCCTCAGCAGTCAGCGTCTGTTGGAAACAAGGACACGAGAATTTATTGCTTCACACAACATGCAATAAGCTGGTAAATCCAATTATGAAGCAAAAATGATAACTCCAATACATTTAACCAAAAAATATGTGTTTTTTTCTTCTGAAAAACAGTGTTGTGTGCTTCAAGCAGAACACAGTCCTAAAACTTTTCAACCACTCCAACCATCAATCTCATAAACTTGAAAACCTTGGCTTCATTATTTTTTTAAAAGCACAAAAAGTTTTTTTCGGACACTTGTCGATACACAGTGCCGGAGCGTGTCCAGGCTTTTATTTTTACTGTGGGGCAACTGGAGCACTGACTCGTGCAGCGTCAGCATAAAGTTTGTGGGTACGCTCATGAGAATAAAATCTTGCTTTTTTTATCCCTTTCTATCTCCACTATGTATATGAACCTGTGAGTAACACAATTTGGAAATATGTATAAAGTCTGATTTTAAACTACTGAAGTAAAATTACAAGTTAGATGTTGTGGAACAGTTTTTGAAAAAAGCAAAGTATGTTTTACACGTGAAAGTACAAACCGTGCAAACAGAACAGTTAGTTTTCTTAAAATCAGACCCCACATCATTTTTATATTGTAAAAAAAACCTCTTCATGCAGAGCCCCTCATCACAGCTTCCCAGCCTCAAACATGGCCGCTTGTGTTTGTTGAGACAGGCAACCACAACAGATCAATATCTATAAATATTATATCTTTAGATGTGTTTCTCAATAAAAACAAAACTTTGAACTCCACATTTTTTTTAAATACTTGGCAGAGTGACATACGTCGGGCCTGCTGTCCTCCTGTAAAGACAAGAAGACAAAGTCAGAAAATTGTTTCTTTTGATTTTCATCTCTCGTAATTATCTGGCCATTAGAAACATCAAGTTCTTACTGATATGCACATCTCCTCTGGGAACGCCTTACACTGCAGCTCCTCTGGCCAGGAAACGCCAAAGCTGCGCATCAAACCTTCGCAGCTTTGTTTCGCTCTCTCACAGAAGGACCTGCAGGGCTTCTGCACTTCCCCCGCCTCACACTTGGGGGCGTACACCGTACACACAAAGAGGCGGATGTCCACTGAGCACCATTTTTGCACAAAGGAGTTGAAGAAGGACATCTTCATCACCGCGTCTCTTTGGCTGGCGTGTCCCAGGAGGTTCGGCGTGATGGTCAGGTTGTAGGACAGACCCTGACACATCGGGATGGTGATGGGCTCACAGATCCCCCCGTTGCTGCCCACTCCATACTGAAACAAGCCACAGGTGCACACTGTCACTCAAAGTGTTCATTTTCTTTCGCCTGGTTGAGTGTCCTGTAATAAATGTGTGTGTTGCCTTTTAATGTGAACTCAGTAATTTAAAACACAAGCTAAAAAAAAAAGTGGTCATAATAAGTTAAAAAAGCAATGCTTCCTTCATGTCTGATCACATGAGGACCAGAGAATCAATGAACAAAGACACTGATGTTCAAATTGCCAAACAAACCTTCAAAATCGTCATCCAACAAATCAAGTCATGACATTACAGTGGAGTACAAACAGAGCAGACTTACACGTTCACAAGACTCGGTTGTAAATCTTTCACACTTGAGTTGTTCAGACCAAGTGAATCCGAACCTGTTCATCAGAGGTTCGCAGCTGGAGCGCGCCTGCTCGCAGAGCGTCCTGCAGGGAGGCTGAGGTCTTCCCGTCTGGCACTCAGGCGTAAAAACGGAGCACAAGAAAGGCTTCAGATGCGGGGAGCACTCCACCTGCACAAGCGCTGCAAACGTTTGTATCCCCAGTTCTACGTCCTTCTGATTTTCATGGCCGAGAAGGTTCGGCAGGACGGTCTCGGTGTAAGGCAGGCCGATGCAGAGAGGCACCGAGATTTTCTGACACACTCCAGGAGGTATTGTTGGCAACACGAAGACTGGTCTCTGGAAAAGAACAAACACAGATAAACACAAGTAATTCAAGCCTGATGTTTGTCACAAGAACAGACAGACAAAGAGCAGACAAGTGCCACAAGTATACCTACAGGATATATAGCCTACTTTATTGTCTGACTTTGACTTTGGGCAATCGTTTTGAAATGAAAACTTTTTCAAGCAGTTAAACTGGAAGGTAAGTGGAATCGCAGAGTAGGAATGGGAAGACATTCAGAGCATTTTACCTCATAAAAACTGGCACAAAATGTTTTGGTGAAGCTGCCAGTTTCAGAAAGATCCAGAGCTGGTTTTTGTAGCCCTTAAATTTCAATGTGAGAAAGTGTTTCTGTACTGCAGTGATTCTCAGAGACGCCAAACAAATTTGAAATCTCACTTAATCTTTTTAGATTTATACTTGCCGTACACATTTGAGCCACACGAGGCGCCATAACTCGACCACACTCCACCCTAATAGTTGAGTCATTGAGAGTCTGAAGTTAGCGACGAGAAATAGATGCTTGGCTAATTAAAAAAGAAAGAACCAGCTAAAAAACAGACTGCAGCTAATTCTCGCCAAGCTACCGCCTGCGAAGGAAGCTAGCATACGAGTGGGCGTGAACCAGAGCCCGCTTTGCAAATAATAGTCAAAAAGCTAAAGAGCAGACTGCAGCTAATGTTCAACAAAATATGGTTAACAAATTGGGTCGCGATGGTTTGTCATTTTTTAAAAACCAGAAGAAAAGTTTGAGAAGCACTACTGTACTGTGACCATCATTTTAAAACTTCAAATCGGGACTCTTTAAAATCGTAAAATCAAAACAACATGCTAAATTCTGCTGTCAGAACAGACCTTTAAATATAAAGTGTGTGTGGGACTTCTGGGTCTACTGGAGCCAGCTCCTAGTGGACACTCTGGGAACTGCAGTTTTTTTTATTTCTTTCACCTCAGTGTTGGCTTCATTTTCCAACACCAGAGGTTGCTGCATGTTGATGAGTTACAAAGGCTGGCACATCACTTCTGCAAAATACTTTGATTCAAGAAAACATCCGAATATAGTAAAGGAAACTGGAAATAGTTCCCCAAGTCTCAGTTAAATACAACAGTCTGTGACCGTGATGATTTTACATTTAGGAAGGTGTAAAAGTTAAATCTTTTAAAGGTCTTTGGTTTATGCTGAGTGTATGAACATAAATCCACCCGATGTTTTCTTCACAGAGTCAAAAGGAGGCAACTTACTCGTTGGCAGCTTTCAGTGGTAAACTTGTCACACTGGAGAGACTCAGGCCACTCGAAACCAAATTTGTTCATCAGAGATTCGCAGCCAGAGCGAGCCTGCTCGCAGGTCGTCCTGCAGGGGGGTCGAGGTCTTCCAGACTCACATTCAGGGGTGTAGATGGAGCACAGGAAGGGCTTCAGTTGAGGGGAGCATTCCACTTTCACCAGAGGGTAAAACTGATGAACTTCCAGGCCTGCTTCCTCCTGATTTCTGTGGCCAATAGCGTTGGGCATGATGGTCTCAGAGTAGGGAAGGTCTCTGCAGAGGGAGACAGTAATCGGCTCACATGTTGCAGCAGCTTCTGGAGCAGCTTGGTTCTCTGGACCCTGTTTGAACGGAGACATATTTCAGTTCTGACTCAGTAAATTAAAAAGATTCTTGCTTCTGTATTTCCCAACAACCCCAAATGAATCCTTTTTTTTTTTAACGAGTTATGTCGATGGTCTTACGGGACACTAAACGTCTGTATGAACCAAATGGTTGGTCAACAACAACAACAACAAAAAAAGTGGCGGACTCCCAATTTTGATGTTCACTCTGTTAAATTGAACTAACAAAGCAGAACACACCAAGAAAGATATTGGTTTCGAATGGTTTATCAGAATAAGCAGATCAAAATGATTGAGCATAGACAGGGATGAAGGTTAGGGAGGTTAAACGTCGAGGGGTGTGGGATGAAGGGATGAGGGTGGGGGTCCAGGGATGATTGGAATAAGAATGAAGGTCTGCTGTCAGCTGATGCCTGTACGACGTGACGAAACCAGAGAGGTCCAGACTCTCGGTGGCGGTTGCGGTCTTTATTAGTCCCCAGTGGAACGTGAGAGTAGCACAAGAGCGTTATGGCGTGCTTACATACAGGACGTCAAGTGTGAAACAGAAATTGTAAGTGTTTGAGGCGGGGGTCTATGATCCTGGATCTGTGTGCACAGAGTTTGTCATCAACATGTTGTCTCCTGAAACGAAAGAACTTTTCTGGACAATGCAAACAAACCAAAAAAAAAGATTCATTTTTCTGTGCGTTGTTTTTGTAGAAATGTAAAATGACCTGCCGGAGCAGATCGAGGAAACTAACACATCTCAGACCCTTTTAAAATCCACGACTGTAAAATCACTTTTTATTGACTTTATTGTCTTGTCTTGTTTGTTTTATGACATACACTATAGTATTGAATCAACTGATGCTTGTTGGCTGTTTAATAGTAAATATAGGTGTTGTTATTCTCACTCACCTCAACACAGTTATTCTCAGGTAGAGACTCACACCGCAGCTTCAGTGGCCAACTCAAACTCTTGGCTCTGAAGGCCGATTGACAGTCAGTCTTGACCTTGTTGCAGAGAGCTCGACACGGTTTCATCCGGCTGTCGTCGTCTGAGCCGCACTCAGGCACCACAACACGACACATGAGGATGGCGATGTGCGGAGAACACGCAGTCGCCACCATGCGACCGACATCCTGCAGGTTGTAGCCTGTAACTCCGGTCGGACTGGCCGTAGTGGTGTATCCCAAACCTTGACAAAAGCTGGATGTCACTGGTTTGCAGCTCCCTCTAAAGCCATGTGCATGCTGAAGAGACAGCAGCAAACTCAAAACCACCAAAAGGAAACGCTTCATGACTCTCAGCAGTCTCACAACCTGCCGTGTGCTGTTTCGAAAAAGCTTCTGGAGGTTTGAATCCTGTCTGTCTTTGTTGCCCTGCTGAGGAGGTGGAGCAGGAGTCCACGAATGGAGTTCCTCCAAACATGGCACTGATTTAGGACCATTACAAAGGTCGCAAATCAACAAGATGCTCAACACAAATCGAGAGCCAAGCTGGTCCCAGAGCAGCAGCCTGGCTGTATAGGAGAAAGACTTCCCAGAAAGTCGACATCTGGATGTGATTGTGCTCTCTGTGTAAGAAGGAGGCTGGGGGGGTAAGAATAAGTTGCACAAAAAGTTGGCTCAATAAACTCGAGTTGTGCATGGAAAATATTTAACAATTAAGTAGAACACAAAGTCAAAGTCTTAAATCAGTTTCCTGTATTCCTTCTTTTAAACTATGACTTCAGTTTCAGAGTTAAAGAGCGACCTGCTAAGAAATACTAAATACACGGTCGCACACGAGGGAGTGCAGAAGGTCACCTGAGGTAGGACTTCACTCAATAAGAAGACAGGATAGAAAGTGGTGGACTGCTATATGATGCTGTTATAAGAATATGTGTCTTCATATCAATGTGTCTGCTTCAATAGATTCACAACAACATCAACAAAAGAGTGGAGAAGAACGTGCAGGAGAACAGACAAAAATAACTCAGCTGTTTAATGACATGCTCGGAGATCGGACACGTTCAGTCTGTCGGTTGTGCAACAGTCTCAGGGAATGAATGTCACCACTCTTCTGGTTACATCCTGCTGAGTTCTCACATCAGGTTACTCAGACTTGTTGCAGAGAAAATATGAGTTTGAAGGCCCCGCCCCACACGGCCCGTTTTGGACACCCCTGGGTTTGCCAGATATGAGAGCAGTTATCAGGTGAACAGGTGTTGCAGCGATGGAAGCGGGCAGTGGAACTGCTTCAGATAGAAGTGATTGTACCCAACTTGGATTATCGAATCCAGATACATTGTTTATCAGTATAAACCCTTTAAAGGGTCCGCGCCCTGTGGATAGACACTTTCCATATGCCGGTTCTTTCACGCTCTGGTGAACTTTAAATGCTTCTCTGCAGGGAGTTCGGAGAAGAGACTGTGTGCCGGGTGGAGTCCTGCATCATGTGTAATGCCTTGCTCTTGCAGCAGGTGGTGCTAATGTCCTGTACTTGTTGCCATGTTGATCCAGTGTTGTTAAACCAAAGCAGCATGCTTCATGTAAGGATGCTTTCAACCGTTGCTCTGAAGTCGTTCTTAGAAAAACAAAGAAATAACATTATTTTCTTGTACTTTCTGACTTCCTCTCTGATGCCCAAACACCCCGGAGATGGAGGCAGTGATGTGGATCAGTGAGGTTTCAAACAGGGATCTTGATTCTGGACAGGTTTGGATCTCCAGAAATGAATCATGAGCTCCTGTTCTTTGTGCAACCTCGTCATACTGAGATATTTCATCTTTGGTTTGCAGTCTTTTGCAGCAGCCGACCCGTCGCATTTAAAATGAGCGGCAAATTTAAAATTGGCCATTTTGTTTGTTCACAGTTTCAGCGTTTGATATTTTGTCTTTGTGCTGTTTTAAACACTTCAGTGTCTCATGTGCGGGGGGGGGGGTGGGGGGGGGGGGGTTCAGCATGTGTTTGTGCTCTGTGGTCATTTCTTGTCGCCACACTAGGTGGCGTACTGACTTCGGCGTTGGGAAGTAGAGGAAGGTGTAATCACAGACGAGGTGAGCGGCACACAGTTTTTGACAGCTGCAGTTGAAGTGTATCATGAATGGAATATTTTGTTGATGTAAATGACCTGAAGAGTTGTTGTGAATGTCTGATTTGGATAAACCCGTTTTGAGTGTCACAGCACGTGGTTGACGGAGTCATTGCCACGCTACACGGACACGTCGTGTCAGTTCAGCACGGTAGGCTGTCAGCCTCTACGTGGCTTTAAATGTTCTGACCGACAGACTTAAACTTACTGTAGCGCTTTAATTCACGAGCAGCCAGCGTGGATCCTGCTGCTGCTTTCTGCTGCATCACATTTTTGGTTGTTTAAAGTTCTGAGCTCACCTCGGGTGCAGCGTTCAGTTCCTCCTCTTGATAACTTTTCAAAGGTCAGAGTTCATTTATCTCTGGATCAAAAGGAGACAACCGAGCAAACATAAAAAAAAAAAAAAATAAAAATAAAAAAGTCCTCTCTAAATGAGTCCGACCTTCTTAAATGTTCTGCACTCGTCTTAATTAATGGAGGTCGTCTGCTCGGAGTAATGGCTCCGTGCCGTGTCGCTGACAGCCTCAATGATGTAGAACAGGGTTTATTAATTACTGCTCGCCGGGTGCTGATGATGTCACAGGGAGGTCGGGTCAGGAGGTGACCGATCACTGGAGGACAGGTCGTTCATGAGGAAAAAACTCGCTGCTTGGTTTGTAATGGCACGCTGATATTTAGAAGATGCAGCCATGAGATTTTGATGCACAACTTTTACTTTTAACACGACAGTATAATCCTTGAATAACACTGAACTGTCCCTTTAAAAGACCTCTTAAAGGTGAACCGGCCGTCTCTCATTTCTACTCTGATAATAAAAAGTAGAACAAACAAACCAACGGAACAAAATCCTGATGTTTTAAGAATCCATATCGGAGCTCGGACGTCTGTGGCTCGGTTGGTAGAGTCGATTGTTGCTTAGTTGGGGGTTCGATCCCCAGCCACCTGCAGCTACATGGACGACGTGCCCTTGGGCAATGAATTGCTTTGTCTGTAGCGTGCATGAATGGGATGAGTTACTTGTGATGGA
Source organism: Symphodus melops (assembly GCF_947650265.1). Classification (NCBI taxonomy): domain Eukaryota; kingdom Metazoa; phylum Chordata; class Actinopteri; order Labriformes; family Labridae; genus Symphodus; species Symphodus melops. Next base: position 2,849,306 of record NC_136695.1, read on the forward strand.
CGCTTTACACAGCAGCCTCTACAATCAGAGTGTGAATAAGGATGTGTGACCCAAAGCACTTTGACTGGACAGAAGACTAAGAAAGAAATACACAAGCTCAAGTCTATTTACCATTTTACCAAGTCTATAACCTGTGACCCTCAAGTCTAACTCGAGGCTCTCCAACCTTTCTTCATCTGAGAGCTTCTTTGAAAAAGTGAAAGTGGACAAAAGCTACCTGCATCACATCGCTTGCATTCATTCACACATCAGCTGAATGAAGCTACTGTTTGTACACGTGTGAAATTACAACAAGCCAACGAGCCACAGACTCAGCTCTGTTACTGAGAACTCAAATCAAGGCCCAAGAAAAGTGCTTTAATCAGAAACAGGAAAACACAGAGTATAAAGAGAAAGACGAGCAGTTAGTGTGGGGAAGATGGCCGACATGATAAATGCAGGTTTTTGGCCCCCCTGTTAAACCATGCCTGGGGCCCCAACAGACTCTCGAATCACTGCGGACTAACAGAGGTGACACAGGATCAGCAGTGTGTGTGTGTGTGTGTCTGACTGTGTGTGTGTGTGTGTGTGTGTGAGCGTGCATGTCTGACTGTGTGTGTGTGTGTGTGTGAGCGTGCATGTCTGACTGTGTGTGTGTGTGTGTGTGTAAGCGTGCATGTCTGACTGTGTGTGTGTGTGTGTGTGTGTGAGCGTACATGTCTGACTGTGTGTGTGTGTGTGTGTGTGTGTGAGCGTACATGTCTGACTGTGTGTGTGTGTGTGTGTGTGTATGGGTGTGTATGTCTGACTGTGTGTGTGTGTGTGTGTGTGAGCGTGTATGTCTGACTCTGTGTGTGTGTGTGTGTGTGTGTGTGTGTGTGTGAGCGTGTATGTCTGATTGTGTGTGTGTGTGTGTGTGTGTGAGCATACATGTCTGATTGTGTGTGTGTGTGTGTGTGTGAGCATACATGTCTGATTGTGTGTGTGTGTGTGTGTGTGAGCATACATGTCTGACTGTGTGTGTGTGTGTGTGTGTGTGTGTGATGATGGCTGAGCTGAAGTTACGACACTTTTGCGGGGGGGGAAATCCATCTGAAAAAAGCTTGTGATGACAGGAAGTCTCTGCTGAAAGAAAAAAAAAAGTCACACGTTTCTCAACATGTTGCACACTTGTTTTTCTTTGATTAAACTTTTTTTTTTTTTTTAATTCTAGTGGCTTTGATAACAGAGAGGCCAGTGTTTACCAACAAGTGAGGGTGAAATGTCCCACCTTTCAAGGTAAATATGTACTCTCCCACACGTCTCTGTCCCAGAGGGAGATAAAGACGGGGAAGAGAGGCTGATAATGACTCAGAGAGCGAGCGGGGGGGGGGGGGGGGGGGGGGGGGGGGGGGGGGGCAGGTTTGGGGTGTAAACAGCGGTTGAATGCACGGACAGTGTGAGCACAGCTGATAGTGTTTAAGTCCCTCCCTTCTCCTGCAGTGCTGTGTGCTGCCTCTGGCTGTGTTTTACTCCATAATGAGACTTATTTCACATGAAAACGCTCACGTGCTTTACATTCCCATCTGTTTGCTTCTCACCCACAAGCTGGACCACATGTGGTCACTTTTTATGGGATTTTGATGCTTTAAATCTTACGTCCCTACATGTTCATATTCTTTGCATTGTGCTACTCGTGAAGCCACTCGAGCACCCCGGTGTTTTCACTCGTGTCCAAACCAAGAGAAGCTTTTGAATGCACTCGGAGACTCTTTGAAGGAAAGCCGTCTCGCTGATCTCCAGGACATTCATCTCAGACACACAGAGATTCACATGCAGCAGCTCGCTCTGACGCCTCCTCTTCAAAACTGTTTTCAATCTTAAAAATGGTTGAAACTGAAAAAAAACCCTGTAAATATGAACGTTTGAAGCCTGACTGTCGTCCCCCGTCTGTCCCTGCAGGGGGCGCTGCAGCTCATCTGCAGCAGTCTCCTTGCTGGAAATGCTGTCTCAGCCTAACTTTGAGTTTTTGAGCTGAGGCGGGTTTTAAGCCTCCTGACAAACCGTTACACGGCGCCCACCTGTCAGTGAGCTCAGCTACACGCTCACTATATATGACACGTATCATTTTCAAAACAGAGCCGTGTTTAAAACACAGTGTGTGTCCGTGATGTTTACCTGGTTTATTTATGCTGTGTGTGTTTGTGACTTCCTGTCGTCAGCCTGAAGCTTTTTTCACTTCCTATATCAGCTTCATTTTTTAAGACCCGACATTGCCGCTCGCTTACAGCTCGCCAAAAACCAAAAGATTCCCGACCACGTGTTCGTCTTCAAAGAACCATAACATGCAAAATGAACATCATGCTGTTTCTCTTTTATATTTGTTTTTGGGGCTTTTTGCCTTCATTTGACTCTGTACAGAGCATGCATTCAGGAGAGAGTGAGGAAAGACCTGCAGCAAAGGAGCCACAGGTCCGACTGCTTGGAGGACTACAGAGACCACATGGGGCGTACCCAACCAGGTGCTCCCACATCCTGTTTTAAAGAAGACTTCAGATTAGAGCTTGTGACCGTGAAGTCATCAGGAAAGCGTTTGATCTGACATGTTGTTTAAAGTAATAACAGCATTAATAGTTCATCCCGATTAATTTTTGCACTCACGCTCAGCTCCGCCATCGTCCACGCAGCCACCTGTGACTGGAGGGTTTATGACATCATCCCGTCTCTCCTCAAACTTCTGCATGTGACTCAAACATGTGAGGAGTGACGAGGTCAAACACAAACTGTGTTCTGCTGCTGCGATAAATATCTCTAAACGCCTCGTCTTCACATTACCCCTCGTTACAGCTGACAACTGATTGGTTAATACTACGCAGGCTTCAAATGGACTTGGACTAATTGGAGAGCAGGTGAAGTCCGGTCCGGCGTGAATCCGGGGCAGGTACTAAAACGGTCGTGAGCTCTGATGTGGCAAAGAGCCAACAAACCATCTGGCATCTTCTGGAAAGACAGTTCATCTTCATCCCCCGCCCCCGAAGCTCTATCATCTTCCCCGTTTCTCCATTATTTTAACGCTGTAAATGTCAATATCAAGGAGGCTGATTTAACACACACACACACACACACACACACACACACACACACACACACACACACACACACAATCAGCTTAACATTCTCCTGCTCCGTCTCTCACCCCACTTGTAGTGTAGGGTTGATATCTGATTATGTCGGGTCACTCCTCCAGATGGACCCACGTTCAGACACCCACCCGCCCCGCCCCCTTCGCCACACCTGACCTCTGACATCCTGCGGTGTTGCCGTGGAAACCTGTTCCATGGAGATGAGGAGGGCAGTGATGGAGAGTTGGGGAGAGGCTGTGAGGGGAAGAGCAGGGAGGGAGGGAGCTATCTGTGTTTGATATTCCAGGCCAATCTCATGGCTGGTTAAGCTCCATGAATAGAAAGTGAATCCCACACACACACACACACACACACACACACACACACCTCGTTCCTCTTTGTCTCCTCTCTGTGTCTTTTCTTGCCTCTCTCCTTCTCCTCGCTCTGTTTTCTTTCTCTGCTCTGGTGCCAGACAGATGGTTCAGAAAACAAACATTTGTGTGAAGTTCGGAGAGCGGCCCGTAGCTAATAAATAAACTGGAGGAAGCAGGAGACTTTGCAGAAGAGACAGGTCCTTTGTGAGGACAGACGCACTCACTCACCACATGTATACATAATGATACTGGCTGCTTGCCATTTTCTTTACACTGGCACACTCCCAATCTCTGAACAATAAAGGTTACATGTACCATTACTGGACATCTGGATGACGCTGAAGCAGAAGAACCCAACGAGACGTTCTGGTCTGGACATCTTTCCAATCATCTAAACTAAATCTGAACGCACCAACACGAGTGCATCATGTCAGACGTGTGTTATTATTCGAGCAGAATGAAGAGTGAAGAGCTCAAATATCTCCAGCAACACTTGGAGTATGAAGAGCCTGATGAAGGCCGCGAGCCGAAAATGCATCAGTTTAATAAAGTTGATCTTCATGTTACGCTTCATGCTAAGCTAAGCTTCATGCTACGAGTGTTCTGACATGTTTCAAGGAGGCCAACAGTTTCTTTAAATCTGTCTGCTACAAAAAACATTCTGTAAGGAGGCTTCAACAGACTGAATGAAGTTCTGTGGACTCGTTACGATTCAGGATTCTTCATCTGGTTCGGTTTCACACTGCACTTTGTCACATTGTGTAACCGTAGCCTGAACTACGACCCAGAGAGTAAACAGCAGGACCATGGAAGAGTGACACTTTGTAGCGTGGCGAGTATTTCGACCTATAAAGTGTAAGTGGACGATCCGACCAGGAATATGTGTGAGCACACGTTTACCTGCCAGGAGGACTGAAGCCTGGCGTTGTTAGCGATGCTAACGTTAGCCACGCTCGACAAACCTATTTGACATTGTTTACAGACGGCCCAAATTCAACCCATAATGCACTTCTTATTAGTTCACTCCACGTCAATTGTACGATTGGAACCTGAATAACCACTTTATGTGCTTCTGACTCTCCCTGCAACTACATTTACCTTCAGGTACAAAGAAAGTCAACCAAACCTGAACCTGAGCTTCCATCTCACCTACAGCCAACTGAACTCTGGACACATGGAGAAAAAGTCGGACACATGCTGCAGTCAAGAATCTTTTTAATGTCGTATAATTATGCAAATTGAGATGAATTAAAACCCTTAGAGGACCACGATGCGATTGTTTTTGTTCTGATGTGTGACATGCATTACCCTTAAAAAACCTTCTTTCATGTAGCGCCGGGACTTTCATGTGTGGCCGGTCTTTTCCAGAACTCTGAAATTAATTTGGTTTACTCGCAAATGTTAGGGAGGCACAGTGGAGCATTAAAGGACTGTAACCAGCTATCATATGTGATCAATTACACCCCAGCTTCACTGCCCACACCCCCAACACACACACACACACACACACACACCAAATATATACACTTTACATACATATGGTGTGTGCACAGCTGCGGAAAAGAGTTTTGCAAAGAAAAAAAAAAAAAAAAAAACTTCAAAAATGTCGACACAAAAAAGTTTCCTTTTTAAATGAGCACATGAGCTTTGAACATCGAGAGAAGTGAAAAAACTCCTTGGATAGACTATACACACACACACACACACACACACACACACACACACACACACAAACGAGGAGGCTAACAGTTACAGGAAAGTGTTGACAGCAGTCTCCTCGGTAAATATTGATTTTAGCCAAGCAGGCTCAGTCTAATCTCCCAGCATGCACCGGGCTGACGCTCAGTTATCCAGATGGACGGCTTTGCTGGGAGTTATTTGGTAAACAGTTCTCATATGTTCTGCTATGTTGCAATCCGGACAAATACACGAATAAGTGAAGCCAGCCAGAGGAGCCGACAACTTTTACAAGTCCTGTGAAAAGACGTTTAGACTTGGGATGATGCAAAAGGAGCTAATGTTTGATTTATACACCCAAAAGAAACAGTAACGCTAAGCAGGCTACGATGATGACTGCATGAATAACGTGTCTGTTACAGCTGAAGCCTGCATACTGTGTTTGTTGAATCTGTCCCCTTTCACAGCGCTCAGACCGCTTTCTAGTCTGAGTCTCGTGTCGTTTTCACAGATGCACAAAAACCATCTCCATCATTTCAGGAGGATTTTCTGCTGACCCGTCCGTTCGCTCGTGCAGCTTCTGCTGGACCTACTTTTCTTTTAGGCTGAAGGTGTTTTAACACCTTGCTCTCGTCTGAGTCGTGGACCAGTTTGTTCCACTGTTGGATAATTACCTCTGTCTGGTCTGTGTTCATTTACAGGTGACGCTGCTCTCTGAAGAGCCTCTGCCCTTTTTTTTATTGTAAGAAAAAAACAACAAATAAAACATCTGATTGTAGGCCGACCACAAAGACTCTCTCTCACACACACACACACACACACAAACACACACACATTTAAACAGCAACTGGAGCAGATTTAAAAAGTGGGAAACACTGCACATCAACGTGTAGAGGACGTGTGGATGAAGGCTACCTGTGTGTGTGTGTGTGTGTGTGTGTGTGTGTGTGTGTGACCAAGGGCAGACAGTGTTATTAATTGATCCCATCTGGTGACAATCATGAGTTCATGAAATCTTCCTCATGTGTTTTCAAAGCTGGGGGGGGGGGGGGGGGGGGGGGGGGGGCGTCCTGGTGGCCTAGTGGTTAGTTGGCTTGCTCCATGTGCGGAGGCTGTGGTTCTCTATGTGGGCGGCCCCGGGTCTGAATCCGACCTGTTGCTCCCTTTCCCGCTGATGATGTCAGACTAGCTTCTGTCCTGAAGTCCAAAAAGTTGTGTCGTCTGACGGCTGCGAGCAGGAGTGTGGGAGATCTCGGAGGGTTTAGTGGTGCAAAGGATCCTCAAACAGCATCATGTGTAGAAGCTCTTGCTGCTGTTAACTGTTTAAAGGCCGTCCTGCTTTGAAGAGCCGAGTCTTTGTCTGCAGGATGAGGACGGGGGGCTTAGCAGAGCTGCTTGGTATTCCCCCCGAGGCTTTGTGCCTTTGGCCGCCATATGGGAGAGAGAAAACAGCCGCATAAGTACTTAAGCAAAGTTTATATTTACCCAGGAATCTTCTCAGCTTTGCTTTACTTTAGTGGAAAAACAATAACCAGGCTGAATCGACGCTACCATTATAAGCACTTATGCAAAGTTCATATTAGCAATGGAGATTTCAACCTTGGCAGGAATGTCCATGAGGCAGAAAATAAAGTGTCTGCCGCCGCTTTTCTCTCGGCTCTGAGCACGCCGTGTTGTGAGAGACGACGAGAGAAAAAACCTCATGATTACTGTTTTACTTTGTGAAGAATGTGGAGTCCCTTCTTGTTTTTCTTTCACTTTACCCGAGCGGTAAACATCTCTCTCACTCGAGGCGCTTTAAGAATTAGTCACAAGGAGACGCTCTGTGACGAGATTCAGATTAAAACAGTTTTAATCAGAGAGAGAGAGAGAGAGAGAGAGAGAGAGAGAGAGAGAGAGAGAGAGAGAGGGAGGGAGAGAGAGAGCGAGAGAGAGAGAGAGAGAGAGAGAGAGAGGAATGAGATGAGAGAAAGGAGCAACAGGTCGGATTCAAACCCGTGCACGCTCTGATAACCACGAGGCTGCCGGCGTCCCACGTCTGACTATTTTAAGCTTTACAGACTCATTTACAGTAAGTGAATCAAAACTGTGTCCAACCAGGATCTATTCGAATTTCAACCTGCGTCTCTGGTTCTTTTTCTATATTGTGTCGAACACAAACAGCTGGAACAGGTCGAACACAAAGAGTGACCAACAGTTGGTCTGGTTGTCATGGAAACGTCTTCAAACTGTAGAAGAAATCAGAAATCCAGACCGACATGTTTAATACTTTAACGTAGAGTCACACATCCATCTACATCTACAACGCAGAGCAGCAACACAACACAGAGCAGCAACACAACCAGAGCAGCAACACAACGCAGAGCAGCAACACAACACAGAGCAGCAACACAACACAGAGCAGCAACACAACGCAGAGCAGCAACACAACCAGAGCAGCAACACAACACAGAGAAGCAACACAACGCAGAGCAGCAACACAACACAGAGCAGCAACACAACACAGAGCAGCAACACAACACAGAGCAGCAACACAGAGCAGCAACACAACACAGAGAAGCAACACAGAGCAGCAACACAACACAGAGCAGCAACACAACGCAGAGCAGCAACACAACACAGAGCAGCAACACAACACAGAGCAGCAACACAGAGCAGCAACACAACACAGAGAAGCAACACAGAGCAGCAACACAACACAGAGCAGCAACACAGAGCAGCAACACAACACAGAGAAGCAACACAGAGCAGCAACACAACACAGAGAAGCAACACAACGCAGAGCAGCAACACAACGCAGAGCAGCAACACAACCAGAGCAGCAACACAACACAGAGCAGCAACACAGAGCAGCAACACAACACAGAGCAGCAACACAACCAGAGCAGCAACACAACGCAGAGCAGCAACACAACACAGAGCAGCAACACAACACAGAGCAGCAACACAACGCAGAGCAGCAACACAACCAGAGCAGCAACACAACACAGAGCAGCAACACAGAGCAGCAACACAACACAGAGAAGCAACACAGAGCAGCAACACAACACAGAGAAGCAACACAACGCAGAGCAGCAACACAACGCAGAGCAGCAACACAACCAGAGCAGCAACACAACGCAGAGCAGCAACACAACGCAGAGCAGCAACACAACCAGAGCAGCAACACAACACAGAGCAGCAACACAGAGCAGCAACACAACACAGAGCAGCAACACAATGCAGAGAAGCAACTCAACACAGAGAAGCAACACAACACAGAGCAGCAACACAGAGCAGCAACACAACACAGAGAAGCAACACAACACAGAGCAGCAACACAGAGCAGCAACACAACACAGAGCAGCAACACAATGCAGAGAAGCAACTCAACACAGAGAAGCAACACAACACAGAGCAGCAACACAATGCAGAGAAGCAACACAACACAGAGAAGCAACACAGAGCAGCAACACAACACAGAGAAGCAACAAAACGCAGAGCAGCAACACAACACAGAGCAGCAACACAACACAGAGCAGCAACACAATGCAGAGAAGCAACACAACACAGAGAAGCAACACAGAGCAGCAACACAACACAGAGAAGCAACACAACGCAGAGCAGCAACACAACACAGAGCAGCAACACAACACAGAAGCAACACAACGCAGAGCAGCAACACAACACAGAGAAGCAACAAAACGCAGAGCAGCAACACAACACAGAGCAGCAACACAACACAGAGAAGTAACACAACACACAGCAGCAACACAACACAGAGAAGCAACACAGAGCAGCAACACAACACAGAGCAGCAACACAACACAGAGCAGCAACACAACACAGAGAAGCAACACAACACACAGCAGCAACACAACACAGAGAAGCAACACACAGCAGTAACACAACACAGAGAAGCAACACAGAGCAGCAACACAACACAGAGCAGCAACACAACGCAGAGCAGCAACACAACACAGAGCAGCAACACAACACAGAGAAGCAACACAACACAGAGAAGCAACACAACACAGAGAAGCAACACAACACAGAGAAGCAACACAGAGCAGAGCAGCAACACAACACAAAGCAGCAACACAACACAGAGAAGCAACACAGAGCAGCAACACAACACAGAGAAGCAACACAGAGCAGCAACACAACGCAGAGCAGCAACACAACACAGCGCAGCAACACAACGCAGAGCAGCAACACAACACAGAGCAGCAACACAACGCAGAGCAGCAACACAACGCAGAGCAGCAACACAACGCAGAGCAGCAACACAGAGCAGAGCAGCAACACAACACAGAGAAGCAACACAACACAGAGCAGCACAGCCCGGTTTATATTTTCTGTCGCTCACGTAGACGGACACGCGCAGCGTGTTAGCTTGTTTCAGCGCAGCGTGTTAGCTTGTTTCAGCGCAGCGTGTTAGCTTGTTTCAGCGCAGTGTGTTAGCTTGTTTTACACAGTGGAGAGAACGTAATAACCACTTCCATGATTGAAATGTTGACCTCTGATTTTTGTCAACACAGGACAAGAATTCTGTTCAGCTTCCAGGTCGGTTATGATGAAAATGAAGATTTAAATATTTAATGACTGCAGCGTGAGCCTGAGATCTTGAACAGAATATCCAGCGGTGTTATGCATCTGTGGTTCTTGTAGAAACAACCAAATGCTGCTTTGAGTTTTTTATTCTCATGTCGAAAATACAAAATAAAAGTCTTAAACAAACACAGACACATGCGGCTAAAAGACACACGTCCATCCTTAAAGCTTTAACTTCAGATTATTAATAATGGAATTAAGTGATTATGATTGCGTTTAACTCTGTGTGTGTGTGTGTGTGTGTGTGTGTGTGTGTGTGTGTGTGTGCTCTCACACACTCGGGCTCAGCCGGGCTTCAGACATCACTGGTAATGTAGAGGAATAATTGCTGTGAGCTGCGGGGAGATTTAAGAGTCTGGGTCCTGCTGCTGCACGACTTTATGGCGGGAGTGTGAAGTGTTATCATTAGTAATGTGATTAACACCTTCTCCACGGGGGCAGCGCTTCGTGTGTGTGTGTGTGTGTGTGTGTGTGTGTTGTGTGTGTAAGAGAGAAAAGAGACAATTATGCGTTGGCTTTGCAGGGGGAGGGGGGGGGGGCGGTATCTTTTGTCATTCTAACTGAAGCCTGTAATATCTAAGAACGATGGTGTGCTGCGTTTGTTACACAGGGGCTACCTCTTCCACAGTGCTATAATTACCTTGTTAATATATTAGCCGCCAGCATTGATTACCTGACTAATCCGATCACAGAGCCCACAATTGATCCTTCTGCAAGCAGCGCGACAATAAGCACTTTGAGCAAAGAGACGCTCAATAGCACATGCACAATTGGCTCTCTCACAGCTTAATTGGCTAAAATAAGCCAAACATTTTGGTTTCCCTCTCAACGGCCGGATCAATGGAGGGAATGAGGCTTGAATTCAGATGACTCTCTTAGCAAGCAGAGCTGAGTTTTCTCTCTGTCTCGTCTCCTTTTTCTTATTTGGTTTTTAAAGATTCGTCTCTCCACACTCGTCCTTCGCATTAGACAGAGGGGGAATGGTTTTCCCTGCAAAAACTCGCCACAGTTGGATCCTTTGTTGCGCTTTGGATGGATTTCTTCCTGCAGCATTAAAGAGTAAGAGTAAAGATTCTGATTGTTTTCGGGCCTTTAAATGAACACTGCTGAGGAAATACGAGCACTAAAGGATTTGTCTGTATCTAAAAGAAATAATGGCTGTCAAACCAGAGAAGAGAAAGCATAACAAGCTGTTGTTCTCAAATCATAATTACCTCATTACCTCTCCTTACATCGAGGTGTTAGAGTTCACAAAGCCCCGCCCCCTTATAATGAGCTCATGCATGTCTGCTACAGATCTGAAGAATGTGCAACATTTTTACACATCAATATCTCAATATTATATTTCGATGTTCCATGTGTTCTTGCAGAGGGCGCTGGAGTCCCCGTGTGTTCTTGCAGAGGGCGCTGGAGTCCCCGTGTGTTCCTGCAGGGGGCGCTGGAGTCCCCTGTGTGTTCCTGCAGGGGGTGCTGGAGTCCCCTGTGTGTTCCTGCAGGGGGCGCTGGAGTCCCCTGTGTGTTCCTGCAGGGGGCGCTGGAGTCCCCGTGTGTTCCTGCAGGGGGCGCTGGAGTCCCCGTGTGTTCCTGCAGGGGGTGCTGGAGTCCCCTGTGTGTTCCTGCAGGGGGCGCTGGAGTCCCCGTGTGTTCCTGTAGGGGGCGCTGGAGTCCCCCGTGTGTCCCTGTAGGGGGCGCTGGAGTCCCCGTGTGTCCCTGCAGGGGGCGCTGGAGTCCCCCGTGTGTCCCTGCAGGGGGCGCTGGAGTCCCCCGTGTGTCCCTGCAGGGGGCGCTGGAGTCCCTTGTGTGTTCCTGCAGGGGGCGCTGGAGTCCCATGGATGGCGGTCTCCGTGCTGGAAATGCTGTCTCAGGCTAACTTTGAGTCAAGCTAACGACAGGCTGAGAGCTGAGGCGGGTTTTAAGCCTCCTGACAAACCGTTACACGGCGCCCACCTGTCAATCAGCTCAGCTACACGCCTTATTGTGAATAACTCTGATCCTTCATCCAATCAGAACTGCTGAGTCATCCAAACACTCCCCCCTGTACAGTGTGTGTGGATGGAGACATGAGCTAATCACACCTATTTGGTTTTTTGAAGCAGGCTGTAAACATGTTCATGTCTGCTGTAAAAACAGGCTGTTTGAATGGGTGTGTATGTGACTTCCTGAATAAGCAGCTGGAGCAACTTGGGGAAGCTGGGGATCAAACCCTTGACCTTTCAGCTGAGAGATGACCGACTTTACCAACTGAGCCACAGCGGCCAAAGGAGTCCAACGAATAAATGAGCTGAGCGTCGTTTGGCCAATCTGAGAACAACGACTGCAATCTGCAATGTAAGCAACAACGCAGCAGCCTGCAGGTGACTCACCTGACTCTTAAAGGGGTCGAGTCCTTAATTTTCTCCTTTTGTATTTTTCATGTTGCACCTCTTCTGTGTGTGTGTGTGTGTGTGTTTCCCTCTGAGGCCCACCTAAAGGCCAGCTGGTGGCTGACAGCAGCTGAGGACCATAAATCAGAGGTGGAGGCAGAATTCCTTACGCAGCGTTGGTATTCACTTTGTCAGCCATGAAATAAAGATGTAGCGGAGCCGGAGGTCAAAGCACACAGATCCCCCCCGCCTCCCGCCCCCCCAAAAAGCAACAACAACCTCACATCCAGCCTCTAAAATCTTTATCCTCCCTCAGTGTCCGTCTCTCCGCAGGTAGCTGCTCTCATCACCTCGTCGTTTGTGTGGTCCTCCTCGTCAGGATGTGATTTATGATCACGTCTGACTGTTATGGGTTTCTGGCGGTGAAGAGTTGTTGGAAGGTGAAAGTGCTCGTTGTCGACGCTTCACCTCCAAGAATAAAATTGCAATCTTTGTAAACATGTTATTTCTTTCTGTCTTTGCAGACTGTTTCAGTAGGATCTGTGCGCACCGCTTTCTGTGTGCGTCAGGAGCCGATCTATCAATGCTGCTTCCACTGTGCATGTTGCCGTCTTGTCCTAGCGCCTGCCTGCGGAGTAAAGTGTTTTTTTAAAATGATCTCCTGTGATCTTAGGAACCTGACTGTGCTTTTGAAACAGACCCTGTGGGATAGGGTGGGCGCCGTCAGACTCACCGCCGCTTTGCTTTGCAAAGAGGGGGGAGGGGGCGTCTATTTTTCGATGCAATCAAGCTGAACAGATCAGATCGACTCATTTATTTCGATGATCCCTCAAATGCAAATTCACTTTGTGGAAAAGACGTAGATTAGTAGATCGTACACAAGATGGTCAGTCAACACGGACAGTATCAGTAACCTGTACACGCATCACCACTTGACTCTGTAGGGTTCTCATGCTTGCTGTTATCGATGTAGCGCCCTCTGCAGGTGACAGCCAGAAAGACCACTCCTTTAGTGTCTTTAGGTCCTGCTAGAAATAATAAAAATAACTCAGGTGCTCTGAAAAAAGAGCAAAGAAAATCCATCATCTGTAGCAGTTTGTAAGCCTGTAAAAACTTTGACCAACGTCTGCCACGAGGTACCAACCTGATGAACCAATCACACGCTGTCCTTCTGCTCGTTCTCTACCTCTCAAAGCTCGTCACCGATGACGGAGTTTATACTGAGAGTTTACTTTCCGCTGAATGAGACATGAGACGACGTCGTTTCTACACGATGAAGAGATGAGCTGAGGTGCGCTACTGGAGCAACGTTGCTCGTGTGTGTAAGTGAGGGGGCGTGGCTTTAGAGGGAGCAAAGAGCGGGGAGGGGGCGTGGCTTTAGAGGGAGCAAAGAGGGGGGAGGGGGCGTGGCTTTAAAGGGAGCAAAGAGGGGAAGGGGGCGTGGCTTTAGAGGGAGCACAGGGGGGGCGGGTGCGTGGCTTTAGAGGGAGCAAAGAGGGGGGAGGGGGCGTGGCTTTAGAGGGAGCACAGAGGGGGGCGGGTGCGTGGCTTTAGAGGGAGCAAAGAGGGGGGAGGGGGCGTGGCTGTAGAGGGAGCAAAGAGGGGGGAGGGGGCGTGGCTTTAGAGGGAGCACAGAGGGGGAGGGGGCGTGGCTTTAGAGGGAGCACAGAGGGGGGAGGGGACGTGGCTTTAGAGGGAGCACAGAGGGGGAGGGGCGTGGCTTTAGAGGGAGCACAGAGGGAATGCTACTTTTAAAATCATGCTAGTATCAAAAATTACCAACCCTGCTTTTAATCGGCCAGCCTTTAGTCTTAATCATCTGCCTTTTACACAGTTTAAAGATGTAAAACCTGGAGGCTGTCCAATAACATTCTTCACAAAATGTTTATTTATTCCTGTTGAAAATCCTTACAATTTTCCAAGAAAGCCTGAATGATGTTTTCATGGATCTGAGTTTAAACTAAAACCAAAACAAATCCTTTTTTTAATCAAGCAAACGGTCCGCACGCCACAATTGTTACTTCACGTCAGCTTGTCTGACGATATCCAGACACACACACACACAAACACACACACACACACACACACACAGTCTAACATCTGAAAGAGCTCATTGTTGCAGCACACCTGCCCGGCCTCCGTCATGACGGCATCTCATGTTGGATTTCTGCGTTAATCCGCGTCCTGCTTGTTCCTGCATTAGTCTGCATGTCATGGTGACATGTAGGCCGCGTCTGTCCCGCCAACCAGCACGATTGTGTTCACACGGCATGGATATGTCAACCTAAATAACACATGTAGAGCACACAGCCACCTCCAGGAGCCAACAACTGAAGCACACACGAGGTGACAACGTCGCTCCATGTATGAGGACGCAGGAGGCAAAGGTCAGGAGGGTCCGGTTACTTTTATTCTGTGTTTACGACGCCATCCGGCTTCTCGAGACTGAGAGTTCACCGATTATAATAAACACCAGAATTAAGCACACAAGGAAGTAAAAGTTATTAAATGTCCACTATTGAAGGTGTGTTTGAACTAAAGTGAAAATATGTTTTGTTTGTGCTGAAAACTGTTTTTTTTTAAATAAGATGACGATTTAATTTTATTCTTTAAATTTCACCTCAAAGTTTAAAACGTTCCCTTCTCCTTCTTCTGTTCTCGTGCCTGATCAGGTTTTACGATCTTTAAATGATTTCTGTTAGAATTCATTTTTATTGAAGCTAAACTATAACTTTTTTTTGGTGCCTTGATTGGTCAGGACAGCTGAAGGAAACAGGAAGTGTTGGGAGGAAAGAGAGCGGGGGATGATACACAGCGAAGGGGCCGAGGTCGGATTTGAACCCAAGGTCACTGAGGCCTGCGTACATGGAGCACGCAACATAACCACTATCAGCGAGCGATTTAAAGGTCACTTTTAATAGTGAGCAACAGATCAAAGTGAGTGAGTTTAGCTGCTGCTTCATGTTAAATTCAGTATTAATGCTGTAAGATGAAAAACAACGGATTGGTTTTAATTTCATTTAAAGTTCAAAGTGTTTTTTACTTTGTCATCTTTGAACTTCAATTTAACTGAAAATAGCCTCAGATAACTTATAAGAACATATTAAGCTACTCCACTGACTCAAGCAGCTGTGAAAATGAAGCCTGCAAAAAAAATAAAAAAATAAAATGAATTGCAGTACCTCGAGTGGCCACTTGAGGCCGTCTCCAAAAGCCTCAGAACCCCCAATTTTTAAAAAAAAGACATTTTTACAGTTGACATAAACGTGCTCGCTGCCTGGTTAAACAAACACATTTGGTCTAGAGCTCACGTCTCTATCCGCACACGATGCAAACTCACCCATCGATAATTCTCCATTATGACTGGTACGACTGCAAGCCGACGTTGAAACGTTTGAAAGGAGGCTTAAGGTCTACCTCCGGACTGAAGAAAATTTTGAGACAGCGTTTAAAACGCCAACCTTGGGCGTAAACATAACGCTTCAGAAACAAACGGAGACAAAGAAGGGACACAAGAAACAAGGTGAAAGGAAGTTAATTCATGATTTAACTAAACTTGAATATATAAGTCTGATCGGTCATGAAAGCGATGTACGGAGGAGTTTAGTGTTGTGATGTTCAAACAAAAAGCAAACGACGCTTTAGTCTTACTCAAAGACAAAACATTTATGACACGAGCCATGCATTTGCTTGTTTATGATGTTTTCTTTATCTGTGGTGTGATGAGCCTTCAGGGCCTCTTTAAAAACACACACAGTTTCTTTAAAAACACAAAAATGATACTTCTTCCTTACTATCAGTGTTTATAATTTAGTGTTTAGTGTTTAGTGTTTATAATTTAAACAACTATTTAGTTTGTAGTCTTGTGCCTGTGTTTTAAAACCTCCTCGTAGCTCTCATCAGTCCCTCCCTGGTTCCTCCTGTCCTCCCTTTATCGCCCTTCTTCTCCTGGTGTCAGCGGTCGGAGGGGGGGGGGGGGGGGGGGGGGGGGGGGGGGGGGTCAGGGTTAAAGGCTAAGAGGATAGGTCCGTGTTTGTCTAGTTGTATTGTCATGGCCTTGGTCTGTTTGACCTGAAACGTGCTGTGAAACTCTTCATAATGTGCCCTTGTGTGTGTGTGTGTGTGTGTGTGTGTGTGTGTGTGTGTGTGTGTGTGTGTGTGTGTGTGTGTGTGTGTGTGTGTGTGTGAAGCCGTTTTCACACACGCACTCCTGATGATTTTCTCCTGAAGATTTAAAAAAGGAAGGTTGCCCCTGAAGTCTTCCTCTCAGTGGGAGACGATCTGTCTGTGGGACAGTAGAGGAGGGTCGCCGGAGACTGTACGCTGAACACGGGTTGTGCAAACGTCGTCTCAGCCTCTCATCATATTCACGTCGACTCAGAAAATCCACGCAGAAACTTCAGTTCAAAGTGTGAGTGAGAAAATTCATCTGCGTGTGTTCACACATGAAGCCCGTGAATTTAGAGGACGTTTTGTGCAGGTGTAAAGAAAAAAAACGTCCCCGACAAAAAGAACGACACGACTGTCTGAGTCATTAGAAGAAACCAAAGGAAGAAGAAAAAAAACAGCCATCCGGCCGTTGAGCGCCTGTAATGATCTGCGGATTCTGGTCTCTGGTAGGTGGACTCGGTTCCGTCTGAAGGTTTTAACTCGGGTCGTAAAACCTGAGGTGGATATTTCCCTTTCAAAGATCCTTTGAAGAGGGCCTGTCGTGGAGCTTATCCTGTTAAGCCATGGAACAGCCTCGCCCACCCAGGACGGCTACAGACTGTACCGAGCTGTCATCAGTGGAAAACATCCGCTCCGTGCTGGCCTGCTGACGGGGGAAACTTCCACATTAAGGGTATTTACACAGCAGCCCCATCCATGTGGTGGATCACTGGCAGATTATCCATGTTGAAGGTATCATGTCACAGGAGGTGATTTCCCCCTTTGTGAGACAGCAATAGAAGATGAGACAGAGGCCGAAAACAAAGACTCAAGTCTGAAAAGCAGAGGACGCTAAAATGGTCATTACACCGCACAAAAGTGTGAGAAAGTTCTTCAAGGCACGGTCAACGTGGAGCTTTGTAGTTCGGCCCTCGAGCGCTAAAAAGGGGAAATATTAGTCGCCGCTTGTAAACACAACCTTCAAACTGGGCTCGTCTGACCCGACTGCGCACGCTCACTGCAGCAGCGAGTGTGACTCACATCGTCTCCACGCTGGCACAAGCTAACCGATGATGTTCTGCACCTGCCTGTCCAACGGGAAGCAGGCCAACTCTGCGTACCCGGGTGAAAGCCAACTCAAGCTTTATCTTCTTACGGCTTTGGCTCACTGTGGTTACGTTTCCTCTTCTTTGCTGCTACGTCCAGGCGTTTAAACTCTACGTCTACATCGTGAACATGCAAATCTGAGCGACTGTTCCGATTTGAACCTGCACACACAATGGATGCTGAAAATGTTGGAGACGTTGCTCCATCATAAAAAATGTACTTTCTAATTTCATATTCTTTATTAATGGTAGTTTGCACTCTGTTATTTCAGAGACATATTTCTCACAAGCAGGACCTGTGGATATGCATTAATGGAGAGTGGCACAGCTAATGCCTTGCTCAAGGCACCTTGCATCTCTGTTTGTGCTCGAGAGGTGGTCCTGGCACCTCTCCAGCTACCAGACCAACATCCATATTTTGATCCGCATCAAGACTTGAACCAGCGACCCTCCAAGACTGAGCTACTGCCGCCTAATATATAAACATGCATAGCTAGTTTGTTGCCAATACACAGCTAATGTTAGCATTTAGCCACTACTGTTAGCATTTAGCCACTAATGTTAGCATTTAGCCACTTCCGAGATAACACCGACACGTGAGAATCATTGAAACGACAGGAAACTATCTGATATAAACGCTCATCTTCAAAACATTTCTATAAGTAAGCCTGAAGAAACAAATGGAAGGATCCATACCTAAATAACAAAGTAGCATCACTCTACATGTAACACACACACACACACACACACACACACACACACACTACAGTTAAACAATGGGCAACAGTACCGTGCACGCAGACGAGGAGGCAGACGGATCAGCAACAGGTAAGAAGTTTAAACCCTGCAGAGGGTCAAAGGTCGACGACAAGAGTGAGCGCTGTAAGTCTGTCTGAAGTGCTGTGTGTGATTACTGATGAGAAGCAGCTGTGAGCACAGGTGAGCTGAAGGTGATGAGGTGGGCGTGGCCAGCAGGGAGGGGGCGGAGCAGGAGGAGGAGGAGTCCTGAGCATGAGCAGGTGATCAGCTGAGCGGTGCATACGTTGCTGTTACGCTGAACTTCAAATCAGAGATGAGATTAAAAGGAAACTGGATCTTGTGGCTTGTGGATTAAAGGGGGCGGGTTCACACCAAAACAACAATATGAAGTAAATGCTGTTGACCACCTTTCCTTGAGCAGCGGTGGTCGCGTAATGAGGATCCATCCATTTCCTTCCCTTTATAAAGGGGTCAGGTTACAAAAATCAAGCCAGACTTCCCTCTCCCCAGCAGCGTTTTCCAGCTCCACCTGTGGGATTACGAGGCGTTCCCAGACCAGATGGGACATAAAATGTTCTACTGATGAATCAATATTGCCGTCGCTGGCCTCCTCACTTTAAATATTGTCAGAATACGCCGGAGAAGCGTTCATTTCTCGCCATTAGTGCAGAAAAAGATCGTCGACAGAGGAGTGAAATATGTGTGAGACCATCTACAGCATGCACATTGGCAGGATGAGTACGTGTCCGTCTCGCTGCTCGTCTCATGGAAATTTAAGATGTGTGGAAATGTCCTGAGTGGGGAATGCAGATGATAAAACGCCTGTGACAGTTTTATTGTGATCTGGGAGCATCCTTAGCCAAGACATCAGTCAGCCCGCCTCGACAGGCTCTCACAGCTGCTGATATTTAGACGACAATTCACGACTGCCGCACCACCGGGGAGATCTGATCTGACGGGCCGGGTTACCACGGGGGGGGGGGGTTTAGATAGACATAAATAACCGAGTTTAATGAGGCTTATGATTTTTATATCTCCAAGCTTTTAACTCTACATCTGTGCAGCCATGGTGCGCCTGTAACAACACCGCTCGGTTTACTGGTAGCCATACGGGACTGTACACGCTCTTAATGAATTTGCACGACGCACCCAGTTGGACAACGCCGACCTTGTCGGGTTTCTGGCGATAACTTGAGAGTCTGGCTGTCGTTCAGCCTCTGCTTAAGGTCTTACTCATGTCTTGTTGAGTCGACATGTTTCCACCAGTAAATCCTCTCCAGAATATTCTCTTGAACAGCAGCATTAGCTTTAGCCTGTCTTGTGGATTTCTGACGGATTACTGAAGAAAAACTTTTAAAAAAAAAGACCTTTAGTTTCTGCCTCGTTTCTGTTTTCATGTTGTTTCTCTCTGTGCAATATAAATCAATCAATAAATAAGTCATTTTACAGCTGCTGGGATGTCACATGAAAATGAAAAACAAACTTTGTCATTGTTGTTTATTTAGTTACACACATGCTAATCGCTTACCAGGCAGCTCATTAGAAAGTATCACAGATTCAGGCGGAGCGGGTCAAAATCTCTGACTGTAAGTTATCAATGGACAGTCTGAGTGAGGTCACCCGTCTGTTCCTGCAGGGGGCGCTCAATAGCGGTCTCCATGCTGGGTGAACTTTGAGTCAACCTCACCCGAGCTGGAGCTGAGGCGGGTTTTTAGCCCCCTGACAAACCGTCACACGGCGCCCACCTGTGTTTTCTTTTAACCTGTTCATGTCTGCTGTAAACACAGGCTTTTTGAATGAGTGTGTATGTGACTTCCTGTGCTTCTGCTTCCAGCCTCTAGTGGACACTCCAGGAAGTGCAGGATTTTGCATTTCAGCATCGGCTTTATTTTTCTGACTCTGGAGGTTGCAGCTCGGTCAAAACGTGTCAAAGCAGGACGCTGAGTGAGTTATAAATAAGTAACAGAATAACACGCTATAAAGGCCGTGCATTCATGGGTCCACCTTCCACCGCTCCGTGCACAGTGGCTGTGGTTCTTGAAGCAGGTGGACTGGGTTTGATTCCCACCTGTGGCTCCTCTTCTGCATGTCTAACGTTAACGTGTTGTTTCATTCAAATAGGAGTAAAATGTTGTTTCTGTGATAGAGGAGCTGGAAGCATGCCGTGATTCGTACGTCACCCTGACGTCTTTGAATAAATCCAGACATGGGGACCCGGCCTCCTCTGGGTTTAACCTGTTCAGAGGAGAATAGCTCCAGCGTGTAAACACAGCACTGATACAATGATAGATGGCTGGGAGCCTGACAGAGCCGGAGAAATGCAATCTCACCAGGCCTGGAATAGACACACAGTGGCACTAAATTAGTGCTTCCTTTCTCCACCTCACCGTCCGCACACCACGCGTGTCAATCCCCTCACCCTGCGGCATGTCCTGCCCTCCGCTACCAAAGGCCACGGAGTCGTAACCGGGCTCGACCACCAGATATCGGCTTCCACTTCCTGCTCCAACACGACAAAATATGAAAAATAGACGTGTGTTTGGCTCGCTGAGATGCCGATCAGTCAGAAACTGAAGCTCGAAGCGGAGCTTCAGTTTCTGATTGAGAACTGAGAGCAGGACGAGGTTGAGAAACGGTGAAAGGAGTAAATGCGTGCAGTCGACGGAGGAGCGTGATCGATGCAGTTTGGAGCAGAGCCTGAATTAGACGGAGGGTGTCTGCGTCTGAGAGCACGCAGAGTAATGTGTGGAGGACTGAGCATGAACAAACACGTCTGGATTCATGTGTTTGGATTAATTCAATTAATATACTTTAAGTTTTAATTCATGATTTGATTGATTTTAACATTTTAAGTTGTTACTCATTACTTTTACCCTATTTTTTTTACTCTCTACACTTCCTGTTTTAATCTGTATCTTGAATCTTGGCACCAGTGCACATGAGGGTTCTCGGTGTGTTTTCTGAGGATTTAAATAAACAAAATGTTGATGATGAAATATTCTATTTATAGCACGGGAACATCATGATAAACACATATGAATATTTTTGCTAACTCTTTAATTATTGTTTTGATGCATATTTTTTCTACACTATTATTTTTTATCTATTTTAAGTTTTTGCACTTTGTGATTTTCTTCTGTTGTTCTGCTTTGCTGCTGTAACACTGTAAATTTCTCCACTTGTGAGATGAATAAAAGATTATTTTATCTTATCTTAAATACATAAGAAGGAATGCAGACAAATATTAAAACAGTCATATGTTGTATTATTTTTTAATATCTCTACTTGGAGACAGGACAGTAGACGGAGCCAGGGGAGTGTTACATACAGGTCGGATTCAGACCCAGGACCACAGCCTACACATGAGTCGTGCACAATAATCATAAGACACCGGCGCTGTTATCTAGAAATGAGCCGTCTCATCAGCTCTTCTGATCCATCATAGAATCATCGTGATCATCTTTCTGCTCTCCCTTCAAATATCATTCTGTGTGCAGCGTCTCCATGCTCTGCTCCACCTCCAAATACACAACAAGTCTATTTTCAACATGGACCCAGCTGGACAGAGCAGATCAACCTGCGCAGGAAGTCAGACAAGAGAACGACAATTTCAAAATAAAACACAGTTTTGAATGTATTTAAGTCCCACTCAGAAAGACAAAGCGTTACGTTAACTGCACACGCTTTCACTTCTCCTCTGATCTTGTGAACCTGTGATTCCTTCACCTTCACCTTCACCTTCCCATCATGTCCCCGACTTTACAGAGTCATCATCATCCTCATCACTTCATCATCCGTCTGCTCTCTGTAAAGTCATCAGCCACAACCAGTGGACTCAATAAAGGGACTTTTAGACTTTTTTAGACTTTTTATTTTATTGTCCCCCGAGGGGAAATTCTTTTTCACTGGTGTACAGTTTTAAGGGCAGCGCACCGACAGAGGGTGAACACAGGGAGATACATGTGGGACAACAGGACATACATGTGGGACAACAGGACATACATGTGGGACAACAGGACATACAGTGACAGGACATACAGTTCATATGGTTATGGGGGGACCGGGGATTGGGACTGAGGTGGATTTTTATTGAGGGCTGAGATGACTGCAGGCACCAGGCTTCTGCCGTATCGTGCCCTCCTGCACAACAGGGACCTGTACCTGCGTCCAGAGGGCATGATGGAGAGGGAAACTATCCTGCAGTCGACCATCAATCCCAATCTGTCCCGAAGAGTCCAAGTGACCAAGATCTTCAGTCAGAACAAACATCTCATTCTTACCTTGAATCATCACATCCGTCTGTCTGAGTCTTTAAGGACTTAAAGTCAGAAATACGAACGACAGAACAAAGCCAACAAAAGAGCAGAGTACTACTCAACTTCAGCTTCTATTTTATTTCTTCCTCTTTGACCTGCTTGTTGTAAACAGAACGATGAGCACGGTCTGTTCGGCTGCTTTTTGTAACACGTCACGAGAAAAGACTTGTTATGAATTGATGCGACACAAATAAAGATTGATTGATGGATTGCAGGGCGATTTGTAACAGGACAGAAAAAAAACTAAAATGCTATAATGGTCGAATATAAAAGGTACAGAACTGTGATCCCTGACCGCTGATCTTTGCAGCTTCTATCCCACACACGATAAAGTGCTGAGGATGAACGTTTCCTCCCACTCGCTTGCTGGGAATTTTCCTGAATATTTCCTGCTGCGTTGTCGCGTCAGCTCACTCCAGCTTCTCTTCACCCATCGCTGAAAGGCAACTCGTTGCTGGCGGGACAAATTCAGGATGAGTTTCCTTCATGTGTGAATCACTGTGAATATTTACAGCGGCGCCTTCAAACATTAAAACACAACTTTACGAGCAGGAACTTTAAGGATTTTATTAACGGATATTTCCCAGCACTGACGGTGGCCTGTTTATCAGACTCTCCATTATAACAGTCCTCATGTGGACTCAGTCTCAGTCAGACAGCCGCCTCTCTGAGTGTGGAGAAGTGTCAGTGACAGCGGGGATGTCAAGGAGCTGTGGAGAGGCAGCTATGAGGGTGTGAGATCTGTTGTTGATTGTTGAAGGGCGCGACGCGGCGTCGAGCCCTTCGCTTGGAGATAAGTGAGGTGTCAACGACAGATGATGTCTCTATCCACCGCCAAGATCGTCACCCAGGACTGGAACGTGCGGGGCGGAGAGCAGAGCCTGGCGTTTCAATGTCAGCGTCCGCACGCACACACACACACACACACACACACACACACACACACACACACAGCTGTGAGGGAGCCCAGCGGACGCTGATTTCCTCCTTCCATTTATTATCTCTGAAAGTTAACAGTTTTCAAATATCTTCTTTGCACACCAGCTGCGTGCCTTCCATGCTTGTTGGGTGTCACCACATTTACATGCAAGCACATGTGGAAACGTTTGTTATTTTAAAATCAAACAGGTGTATCTGTGTGTGTGTGTGTGTGTGTGTGTGTGTGTGTGTGTGCGGGTCAATCCTGTGACTCCTGGCTCCTAACCCCTTCACAGCCGCAGTCATGCAGACAGGCAGTCTGTGAGTCCCGAGTCAGACCTCAGTGACCTTTTTAACACCTCCAGGACCCCCGCAAGCATCCGGACAAAAGACACTTTTTACAGTGTGCAGGAGCACGATCCCATCAAGTGAGCGACGGAGCAATCTGGGAAGAGCCATCTGTCAGTGTGCTCCTACATTTAGCAGCGCTGCAGACGATTTAAAACATTCTCCTGTATCGCTGCAAAACTATCCTTCCATTTTCTACCACTTATCCGGGCGGCGGGCGGCGGGTGCAGCGGTCTAAGCAGAGACACTTCCTCCAGCGCTTCCGGTGGGACCCCGAGGCGTTCCCAGGCCAGCCGGGAGACACAGTCTCACGGCAAACCCAAAGACTCTGTTTATGATACGACTGGAGATATCCCGTATCACGTAAAGGTTTGCAACTGTCTCAGAGTAAAGGCCAAATGGACGCCATCATTTGGTGCAAAGCTGGTTTAACCCCCTAATGACGGGATTTAACCCTGATGATGAACTATGAAAGTGTTTCTCCTTCTTGCTCATTCAGAGCCATGGTGCACAAAACTGTTCGGGGTGAGCTGCACGTGTGAACGAGTTGAAACTTCTCTGCACGACGTCAGGTTGAGCTGATGAGACACCACAGCAGAAAGCTGTGAGAGTGAGTTTTATACCCTGCGACAGACATTGGACCACAGACGGCGTACGATTCACCAGCACGTAACAGAACTGCTGGTTCCTCTCTGCTCTTCTGTTGATTGAAGCCAGACTTTGTCACCATCGTGTCATGAAGCGGCCTCTGTAGCTTCTTCTGCTTTGTTCTCGTTTCCATCACGCCTTCCCTCCGTCACACGCCAAACGTCTCACGTGAGCCGTTTTCACACGTGCACTTGTAAACAATCCGAGAGAACCTGCTGCTGAAATCCTCCCGACCCGGTCGATGACTCATGCACCTCTCAGGGGGGGGGGGGGCGTCACTGTCAGGCTGGAGGGCGGCGGGGACGTGACGTAACAACAACATCGTGGCGTGGAGGATGAAGCAACATGCATAATATTGTTCTTTATGAGCATATTTATAATCAAAGCTGCAGTACGTGTAATCATTCAACGGTATCAATAAAAGAGTGTAGAAGAAGGTTCTGGAGAACAGACAGCAGTTTAATTACGTGCACACAGATCGGGTCGTGCAGCGACCGCAGGGAATAAATGTCACCGCCGCTTCCCACTCGCTCGATGAATTCTCCGGATGACATCCTGCTACGTCGGACGAGAAACTCCGGACTAAAGTCTGAGTGTCTGTTTGCGTTCACATATGCAGCTCCTGCAGGGAATATCAGGAGCGCAGTCTCTCTCAGGAAGCTTTAGAGTGAAGACAGCTTCTCACTTACACGTAAACACAAACTCGCTACATTTCTCCCCCCGACAAAACTTCCCAATTATGTGAGAAAAAAATCAGTTTCATTAGATTTGGTGTCTTCTTTATAAAACTGTGAGCTGAGTGGAAGAAGGTGACTTCCCCGTGTGAGGCCCCGCCCCCCTGCGGTGTGTGGTTTTAGAGCGTTGCAGGTCGTGCAGGGGCTGCGTCCTCTTGTTAGCACAATGAGGAGCAGTCAGGGACAGTGTTTGTGCAGGTGGAAGCCCCTGCTGTCAGAGCACACATAAATCTGCCAGCACAACGAGCGTGTGTGTGTGTGTGTGTGTGTGTGTGTGTGTGTGTGTGTGTGTGTGTGTCAGGACAGCACACTGACCACAGTGTGTGTGAGGGACTGACTCCTCTCGTTAACCTGCAGGTTAACTCGTCACCTGATTGATGTCCCCGCCTCCTTTACTCTGACATCACAGCTTCACGTGCTGTGTGGAGTTCTTCATCATCGACGTTGTCTTTTGTCAGGTGAGTCAGAGCGTCTCATAATCTGGACACCAAAACTCAAAGGTCTAAGAGCTGTCAAATGTCCTGAAATAAAGATGTAGGACAGAGCGCTCGCACGTGTCCTCGGATCACACGTGGTCATTCAGGTTCAAGTCACAGCCAATCACAGCTTGTGAAATAAAGGTGTCAGACCTGGTGTATTTTTTTAAAGTAAGATACTAAGACATGTAGGAAGGGTCGGGATAACAAGATAAAACTGAAGCTCGTTTGTCTTTTCTTGTAAGCACATAATTCTACTATTTGTAGGAATATTCTTCCTATTGTACATGTGGACTGAAATAAATGACTACTATCACTACTAATACAACAGGTTGAGCACTCCTCCACACTAAGACAAAAGTGCAAAACTGCAGCAAAAAGCTGGCTGGGAAAAAAGAAAAGGTGGACAGAAAATGCTGCAACCTTCGAAAGCCAGATTCAGTTCCTAATCGGAGTTAGAGCTCGGGATGTTCCTGGTGATTACAGTTACAGCAGCTCACCTCGGACGCAAAGATTTCCCACAACTTCTGTCCACCTTTCTCTTCCTCCACTCTTAACGTGTTTCAAAGCGGAGGACGCGAAAAGAAGAATTGTTAAAGCATGTTTACGAGTTTGCAGCTTCTGGTTTGGTTGCTTGCAAGGCCGCTCCTTTTGGATGTTTGCAGCGGTCACTTCATTAAACGAGCCTAAAGGCCTGTGATGATATTAAACATGACGGGTTTGATCAAAGCGTCAAGGCGAGAAAAGGCCTGCCTTAAAACCTTTTATGACGACTTTACACCAAACATCTGAGATCACAGAAAGCCTCTATAAAAATACTCTGGATTCATGACGTGCACACATTGCAAAGACTTGTTGCTCACTTTTTTGTTGAGCTGCAGATTTGTGAGTGTGTGCTGCGAACAGATGAAGGAAGTGAGTGGCTGCTGGCTCTGTCTCCATGAGAACCACCTGCTTCAGAGGATGTTAAAGTGTAATCCGCCGTGCCTCACAAAGAGTAATCTCCAGCGCTCTAATCTCTAACCTTAATCACCGGGGACAATGTGGGGCGAGCGAGAGAAAAGGGACACAGTCTCTCTTTTAACAAGCAGCGCCAATCGGTGCGCGCAATTAATCTCCAATTCAGCCACACAAAACAGCCAATTTGTATGTTAAAGAAGGATGCCGGAGGAGGCAGAAAGGGCCATTTGTAGTCGCACATCAAGGCCTGGATGTATGAGGTCTCCTTCACCGGCAATCTGGCGTCGGGTGAATGGTGGAGGTTTGATGGCGAGCCATGTGGCGGGACGCAGAGGAGAGTGTGGGATGGGTACATGTGGAGGTCAGAGGTCTGTGTAAGGGATGAGGCTCAATGGCTGCTCCTTTGTTCCCCATTATCTGCTTAAACACACAACTTGCTGTGGTCACACACTCTAACATGGTGGTCCGGAGGCAGACAGATGGCCGAGAGACAGAGAGAGAGAGAGAGAGAGAGAGAGAGAGAGAGAGAGAGCCCTGAAATGTGACAACATAGTTTATCTGAATTAACCGTCACCTCGAACTGATTGACTGAACGGGTCGAGTGGTTTGTTTTTAGACGTGAGAATTCTCAATTTCGGATCATTCAGATCTACTGTGATGAACTATCGTTTAACGCCTGATGAGGACAAAATATTGTTGTCCTGATCACGTGTAGACCCGGGTCCACACTGCTCGATAGTCTGCCTGATCTCCACCCTCTCTGATAAAGATCTGGGGTCGCAGTCATAAAGTTTCCTGAACACGAAGAGTCGCTCCTCGGGACCAAACTCGAAGTTGGGATTAAAGATGAACGCTGTTCACAAAGCGTCTTCAGAGAGCCGCTCAGGTGGGAAAGTGGAGCGGAGGAGAGAGGAG
Source organism: Symphodus melops (assembly GCF_947650265.1). Classification (NCBI taxonomy): domain Eukaryota; kingdom Metazoa; phylum Chordata; class Actinopteri; order Labriformes; family Labridae; genus Symphodus; species Symphodus melops. The sequence continues at coordinate 2,876,722 of NC_136695.1, forward strand.
GACTTTTAACAGGATGAAGTTTTTTGCATCACAAGTTGGGTTGAACAGTCGCTGACTTTTTTAAATCCAAAGAGAGACATGTTGAGTTTCTCCACAGGCCCATCCAATCACGAGTTAAGACTCTTTACATGATGACGTAACGATCAGCATGAGGGGATGTGATTTTAAAAACATGTGTGAGCTCAGAGCATGAGCGAGCGAAGGGACACTTCACCCTTTAAAACATGAATCTGTTTTGACATCGGGTCATATATGGAGTCAGAGGTGAAGTTGGTGCCTTCTTGACTGAGAAAAGTTTCTTTTTGACTCATGTGGATGAAAGACAACAACTCCCAGAATGCACTGCACTGCAGGCTAAACCCGGTTTACAGTTTACAGTCTTTGTTTAAAAGTAAATTTAACATAAGAGTGGAGATATCACACGTTCATTTCATGGTGTTTATAATGACACAACGTCCGACTGCATTCTTTGATTCACTGTTTTTCTCCGGTTTTTTTTTTGGGGGGGGATCAACCAATCACAGCTTCTCAAAGAACGTGTGATACCTCGCAACCCCGCCTCCTCACTCATCACACGTGAGGAGCATGTTTGTGACTATTCGATGCTTCTTAAGGTCATCTGAACAGATTGTTTTTTCGTGGTGAGCCATGTTTTAAGAGTGGAGTAAAACTTTATTGACAACACGCCCACTGACAGTGGACGTACCCAGATCTGATTCAGAGACGTTAAAGCGACTCATTTATCGATGTAAACAGAGGAACAGTTTCTCCTTCGGATGTTTCCTGCAGGTCAAAATCAGACAGAAACGTTGAAGCTTGAATCCTCGATCAGAAGGATTTTAATCAGGTTGGAGAAACGTTGCACATATGACGCTTCCTGTCTTTAATCGACGCTTTGATCGGACCAATCACAGATAAGGCTCTTTGCCTGGTACAAAAAAACCCCCAGACACACACATGCAGCATGACGGAGGAGGAGAAGGAGGAGGTGTTGTGTTTCAGGATTCACAGGAATTAGTGGTGAAAGGTTGTGAAAATAACACCAGGGCCCAAGCTGTGCGTGAAATTGTGAACAGAGGGATTAATAGGACTGTAAAAAGAGCATTAAAGCCTGGCCCCGCCCCCAAACCACTTCAAAAAGGTGTGTGTGTGTGTGTGTGTGTGTGTGTGTGTGTGTGTGTGAGAGTAAGATGGATAGAGAACCTCTCCTCTTACTCTCCGGTGACGTTAATGAGAAAAACAGAGAGAAGCATCAGAGTGACAGCGCTGTCTGACAAATCGTCTGATACCATCGACACTTTGATTCAAGATGAAATGTTTCTTTTTTTTTAGTCCTTATTCCAAAAACAAACAAAAATAGGAGTCATGGTGTGTGTGTGTGTGTGTGTGTGTGTGGGGGGGGGGGGGGGTTCAAGCCAATCCAGAAAAACGCAACAAAAGCAACGATTCAGGAATGAGAGATAAATATCTTCTGAAGCTTCGTCACGAGGGGAGAGATGATGAGAAATGAACATCTGAGTGAAGGTTGGACAGAAACTGAACGTCGGATGGTCCTCCATGTTTTTATTTTTACATCGCTGCTGGAGGAGCGTCAGGTCACAAATATACAGGTAAAAGCCAGTAAATTAGAATATTTTGAAAAACTTGATTTATTTCAGTAATTGCATTCAAAAGGTGTAACTTGTACATTATATTTATTCATTGCACACAGACTGATGCATTCAAATGTTTATTTCATTTAATTTTGATGATTTGAAGTGGCAACAAATGAAAATCCAAAATTCGTGTGTCACAAAATTAGAATATTACTTAAGGCTGATACAAAAAAGGGATTTTTAGAAATGTTGGCCAACTGAAAAGTATGAAAATGAAAAATGTGAGCATGTACAATACTCAATACTTGGTTGGAGCTCCTTTTGCCTCAATTTTCTGTGTTAATGCGGCGTGGCATGGAGTCCATGAGTTTCTGGCACTGCTCAGGTGTTATGAGAGCCCAGGTTGCTCTGATAGTGGCCTTCAACTCTTCTGCGTTTTTGGGTCTGGCATTCTGCATCTTCCTTTTCACAATACCCCACAGATTTTCTATGGGGCTAAGGTCAGGGGAGTTGGCTGGCCAATTTAGAACAGAAATACCATGGTCCGTAAACCAGGCACGGGTGTGCAGGCGCCAAGTCCTGTTGGAACTTGAAATCTCCATCTCCATAGAGCAGGTCAGCAGCAGGAAGCATGAAGTGCTCTAAAACTTGCTGGTATACGGCTGCGTTGACCCTGGATCTCAGGAAACAGAGTGGACCGACACCAGCAGATGACATGGCACCCCAAACCATCACTGATGGTGGAAACTTTACACTAGACTTCAGGCAACGTGGATCCTGTGCCTCTCCTGTCCTCCTCCAGACTCTGGGACCTCGATTTCCAAAGGAAATGCAAAATTTGCTTTCGTCAGAAAACATGACTTTGGACCACTCAGCAGCAGTCCAGCTCTTTTTTTCCTTAGCCCAGGTGAGACGCTTTTCGCGCTGTTTCTTGGTCAACAGTGGCTTGACACGAGGTATGCGGCAGTTGAAACCCATGTCTTTCAAGCGTCTCTTGGTGGTGGATCTTGAAGCACTGACTCCAGCAGCTGTCCACTCCTTGTGAATCTCCCCCACATTTTTGAATGGGTTTTTTTTCACAATCTTGACCAGGGCGCGGTGATCCCTATTGCTTGTACACTTTTTCTGACCACGGTTTTTCCTTCCCTTTGCCTCTCCATTAATGTGTTTGGACACAGAGCTCTGAGAACAGCCAGCCTCTTCAGCAATAACCTTTTGTGTCTTTCTCTCCTTGTGCAATGTGTCGATGGTCGCCTTTTGGACAGCTGTCAAATCTGAAGTCTTCCCCATGTTTGTGTAGGCTTCAGAACTGGACTGAGAGACCATTTAAAGCCCTTTGCAGGTGTTTTGAGTTAATCAGCTGATTAGTTTGTGGCACCAGGTATCTTCAAAATGTAACCCTAACACAATATTCTAATTTTGTGACACACGGAATTTTGGATTTTCATTTGTTGCCACTTCAAATCATCAAAATTAAATGAAATAAACATTTGAATGCATCAGTCTGTGTGCAATGAATAAATATAATGTACAAGTTACACCTTTTGAATGCAATTACTGAAATAAATCAAGTTTTTCAAAATATTCTAATTCACTGGCTTTTACCTGTAAGCACTGGGGTGACCGAGCGTTCGCTGTTGCTGCTCCGCGGCTCTGGAATAGGCTGCCTTTTTAAATCCAGTCTGTTTAGTTCATATGGCTTTTAAGACCCAGTAGCATGGTGCTACTTTTATCTTATTCTACTTTGCTGTATTTTATTACTTTTATTCAACTTTTTTATTGGATTTTATTTTTTCTTGTCTATTTTCATCTGATTACGATGAAGTCCAGAGAGTGAAAGAGGAACCTCTCTGCAGCAACAGTCTTTGCATGTCTCTGTTTTAAAGTCTGTTTTTAGTGGCTTTAGACAGACGATGAAACATAATCACACAAAGGAGGATCTTGCAGATGAATGAGATGTATAAATTAATCTGAATGTAAATAACATAAAGTCTGGACTCTGCATCCTCTGAGGTTTTGCAGTCAAGTCAACAACGCCATGTTTGTGTTGTTTAACCTTTTTTTTTTCCTCCTGGCAGGCGCATCACGCTCCGCTGTGTTTACTGCGCTGACATTCTCTGACATTTCAACATATGGACACACACACACACACACACACACACACACACACACACACACACACACACACACACACACACACACACACACACACATCTCAAATGGGATGGAAAAACGCCCGGTGTGGACGCAGAATCGAGATAATCCCAAAAACTAACAGTGAAGTCTGTTGTCTGCTTTTCAGGGATCAATAGCACAGACACGTTGCTCTTTCCACAGCTGAGCTCCAGGTACGCAGACGGAGCAGAAACACCAGATCTGAGTCTGAATCTGTCTGCACAGACACACACACGGCCTTTCCATTGATCACACACTCTACCTGTAGTCGACGCTGAGCGGTTACAGATCAGAAGTGTTTTTACAACGATGTAGAGTCAGTGTTTGTTTCTCTAATCTCTTACACAGAAAAGTCTTTAAGGTGGTGAATTAAAGCTTCTGATTTATTCCTTCCAGTGTCATGAATTTCAAACTGAATGGACTCGTCTTTAACTCCTCTGAGCACTTTTACAACACAGGTCACACCTTCACGTTCGATCCTCCAATCGGAGGGTTTCATCCAAAGCGACACTGAGGGCAGAGGCCGATGTGTAAAATGACCATGAGAGGTAACTGATCCGTTTGTACACATTCATACGTCGCTGATGCAGCAGTGGGAGATGGCGGATTCGACCCGGTGAGCCACAGCTGCGTCAAGCAACACAGCTCCAGTTCAAAGAAACGCAATATGTCTTTTGTCTGCAACTGAACGACGTGTTGGAAAACTGTGCTGCAAAAAGCCAAAATAAATGAATCACACTAAAAATAAAGACGGCTCCGAGCGGTCAGGAGCAGATCGAGCCGTGATTGGCCCTCGTGCCACCCTGTGGACAGATAACGTGGGATCTTTAGAATCGGTCTTGTGATTCAAAAATCAGTCCGAGTGCAACTGATGTCAGCGCTGAAGTCCTGCAGAAAACAATGAAGCACTTGAGGACTGACTGTTTCTGAAGCTGTTAGAGGAAAGACGGGGGAGGAAATAAAAATCCCGTTAAATGTTTATTCATGCATCTTCTGCACGCTGCGGTGACAGAGCCAGGCTTCTAAACCTCGTTTGTTTATGGTCATGGTTAAATGAGAACAGTATTTTCTGAGAGTCTCAGGGTGGAGGAGCGGGTTTCACAGGGGTCACCAGAGTTCACTGGGGAAGTATGTGTCCATCACCCCCCTCCTGACAGCTCCGCTCTTACTTTCCACTGAGCTGTTAGCGAGTGCTGCCTGCGTCTGTGTAATCCGCTCCTGCTGGGGAGAGTTTGCATTTTAAGACATCATCTTTTAAAGTTTCCTGAGATCAGTCTGCTGTTTTATGCTTGTTAGGCGAGTGTGTGCCGGAGCTGAAAACACATCTGTAAATGATTTGTCAGTGAGGTGTCAGGGATGTAAGGACATGACTGTGGAGCCGCCGAGAGAGGCTTGAAAAACAAATGAGTGCTCAGGTTAACCTCATGGAGCCTCCATTAGACATGCACCGCCACCTCCAGCCGCACCGAGGCTGCAGGAGGGGGGGGGGGGGGGGTTATGTATCGCTCTCAGGAAACAGACGAGTTAATCCAATTAGAACAAATGATCGTTGATACCAGGAGGGGATGACGAACATCCTCCACGCTCCAAGTGTTCAAGAGCCACAGCTCCCCGTTTGTTGTGTTACTGAAGCTATTCTTCATCCTTTATAATGTTATCAAAGATGTGAATGATGTAAGGACCTTTTCAAATAATCTTTTGACCTGTTCTGTCTTTAAGATGTCTCTCACCAAACTCCTGAAAAACGTCCTGAAAACTCCAGGTTTAGCTGCATGTGTGAACGCAGACCCGCAAATATTCCTCTCTGAGTTTTTCCTGCCAAACCGCTGAATTCATTTTTGCACGTGAACTCAGGGTGAGCTGCTTGTGTGAACGCAGATGTAAAGCTGTAAACGAGCAGGTGAGGATGTTTATGATCAGTGTGAAGAAAAGGCTTCAGTATGTTTTCTGTTCACCTGATTTCTAGCGTCTGGCTCTCTCAGTCATCCAGCACGTTGTTCTTTTTGCTTCATGTACATCCTCCTGCGACCACCTCCACCTTCCACCTTCCACCTCCACCTCATGTCCGACAGGAATCGTCTCCTGCTGTGAAGGTCAGAAAGATTTTGAGAGGCAGCCTGCCTGAAATGTTCATGAGTTAATGTTTTTTTTTAAATCAACTTTAAACATTATCATCTGTAGGAAACTTAGTTACATCGATCCATAAAGCTAAATATTAAAGGACACTTTTGAGCTCCAGCATGAAAGCAAAACAAACTGCTGTTAGGCCACGCCTCCTCCATACTGAAGCCTCCGCCCTCCTTTAGAAACACACCTCCGACCTCCCTCCACTCGAGTTCACGCAAAGGAGTTATCGATAAGATCATAATTAAGAACCATTTACCTGAAGTTGTTAGCATGCTAATGTTAGCGCTCTTTAGTTAGCTGGTAGCTTCAATCACCTGTGTCCTGCGTTATTGTGTTAGCATGCTAATGTTAGCGCTCTTTAGTTAGCTGGTAGCTTCATGTAAACTGACACAGAATGATCCAAAAACTCTTCATCCAAATAATCAGTGAGTATGTTCTTCTTCTTCTTCTTGACTCAAACAGCTTTTATACACGAGGGGAGGAGCCATGTAAACACAGCTCTGACAACAACACAGCCAGCAGGACTCCATCTTCTCCCTCACTGTAGACAGTCAGGACTCACACACACATTTTGTCACGATCAGGGGTAGAAAAACAAGCAGATAGACAACAAAAATAGTATTTATTAAACAAAAGGCAAAACTTACTCAAAAACAAAAGGCCTTGAGTTAATCTCCCTTCGAGCCTCAGCAATGGCTGCCTCCCTTTCCTTATCACAGCAGACCATTTTCAAGGCATTTTTAATGCACATGAAGTTATATGTAACCTCACGCAGTTCAAATGAAAAAAATCCCGCTGGGTCCATAAATGTCGGATCATTCTGTCACGATCAGGGGTAGAAAAACAAGGAGGAGGACCCAATTGCAGATAGACAAACAAAAATAGTATTTATTAAACAAAAGGCAAAACTTACTCAAAAACAAAAAACCACGAGGAGCAAAACAAAGTAATCCACAGGAGCAGGGAGACAAACCACACCGACAAAAGACAACTGCCATAGACAAGGGGTAATCAGACGCAGGTGAGACAAATGAGATAGGTGAGGACAATCAGGACAATCACACAGGAGGGAAACACAAGGAACAAAGAACACAAGAGCAGAACACTGAGGACAAGTACAAAGTAAAACCCAACACTGACACCACCACCTAAACCAGATACTACAAAATAAAACAGGAAACACTAAAGACTAGACTTAAAATAACACAGGAAATAAACTTACAGGAGGACACAGGGAAACACACTGAAGATGAAAGTAAACACAAGACGAGGAAACATTAAAACACACAAGCTAAACAATCAACACAGGAGGGAAACCAGAGAGGCAGGGAAACACAGCAACACGGAAAAACACGAGAGAATAAATAAAACACGAAACCAAACCATGACACATGTACACAGGAGACACTGGACACACTGGACACACTGGATTCATGAGATATTGATGAGTAACTTTTTCCTTTAACAATGATCAACATGCATACTAACATGCTGATGTTTAGCACGGTCACTGTCTTAATTCATTTCATACAGCGCCGCAGTAGCCAACAAACAGGAAGATGATCTGTCATCACACGGGCTGCTAAAACGTTACATTATCTGCACTTTGGGTTCAGCTTTAAATCCTGAATCCTCTTTGTTGAGCTCCTCTTGAACTCCAAATTAAAACAGATGTGTTATTATGACTTACCAGAGCCCCTCCCAGCCTGCTGTGTCCTTACTGGTTCCTCAGCAACATGTATGTACAGAGTTTCATCAGCCTCAACGATTAAGAGGGAAAAAACCTTCCTGAGAGGGAAAACAAAGAGCTGACATGAGGAGCAGCGAGCAGCATGACAGCTTTTTAATGTGACGGTAAGAGGGGAAGCAGAGGCCTGGCAGAGTGGAGCAGCTAAAGCAAACATTGAGCGCTCATCAGCCCGGAGAGGAGAGCGACCCTCATCTCTGACCTCCACACGTCCACAAATCTGCAGGATTTAATTGGAGTTTCAGCCGCTCTGCTTCCTGCCCGCGCTCTTTATTTGACTGTGCAGTAACTCCACTAACCTGTGCAAATTACAACAAGACAAAAAAAGATTTCCTGAAGTGACGTTAAAGAGGCTTTACTGCACCAACAAAAATCATTTCATGTTCTAAAGGAGGGTGTAATTACGTGCAGCCTGCAGGCGACACACCGACTACACGCCAATTTATTCTGTTTCTTGGAGGAACAATCGTGACGCATGGAAAGGTATCGACAAGCATCATCTGACCTCGTTATTCTCCTCATTTGACCGGTGAAGACTTTCCTTTTCACTGTTTCTCAGCCAATGAGAGCCTGACTTGAAAGGAGGGGCCCGCCCATGTTGTGACGTGTCGACGCCTGGCCAATGATTGACGTTTCTTCTAGCCAATGAAATCCTGACCACGTGAGCATTTTAACACATCGTGATCTGTGGTGAAAGGTCACCAGGAGTGTTAGTGCACGATTCGATGGTTTTTTGGAGGAATTTCATCACATTCGGAAACAGCTGGATCTTCATGTTCAACAGAGACTTTACATGTCTGTGTCCAAACATTTTATGTCCTCTGCTTATGTCTGCACGTGCTCCAGGACTCGTGAGAGGAGAGGATGAAGGGAAACTTGATATCTCTGCAAAACGGTTTTTATTTTGTCTCCTTTTAGAATAATAATCAGTCAAAAACACACTCAATAGACACACGTTTGATTGCAGCTATATTTCAAAAAAATCATAAAGAAACATCTGCTCAATAAATACAGGTTTGTGCCAATGTGCTTCAATGTGGCAGGACTTTCTTTTCTGGGCTTTATTTACAGATCACCATAAATAACTTTGAGCACATTTCAGGCTTTGACAAAAAAAACAAAAAACAAATCCAAACTTGTATAAATATAGTTTCATCTAAAGGACCGAAGAGGACATGGAGAGGAAAATCCAAGAGAAAAGCTTGAATCCTGTTGTACAAACATGCCCACAGAACAGTTAGTAACAGTTGCTTCAGGGATCCGTCACAATGAGCAGAGTCAAGCTGCCGTGCGTGGCGTTCAAACTGGTCAGATTGCATATGGTCACCGCTGTCACACTTCCTACAGTCAGTCAAACGTCTGCTGAGTCCTGGGGTCGATGTTTTTCTGTAGATTATTAATCAGGTCATTTTATTGTCTTGCTGATCACATTTTTCCCTCCACCGTGACCCTGAAGCAGCGGACGTCGACGCCGCGTCCTCCCTGTACAGTCATATTTATCGTGTTCGCACACAGCCGTCGTTTATCAGCCGTCTTCTTCGCTGCGTTTACGTCCCTGCAAGATACAAAAACTGAGACGGAGAACAAAGAACAACGATGGCTTTGCATATAAGTTGGTGATGTTTAATTAATCAGCATCACTGCAAAGTGCGCCACACCCCCCCCCCCCCCCATCCACACACACACACACACACACACACACACACACACGACCCTGTCAATTCCCCTGAATCCAAAAGCATCAAAAAACACTAATCTGTTATAGTGCAAACGGTGAAACACTGACGACACAACTGGAGCCATTTTGAAGCCAGCTCTGTTTCCATCATACTGATCAATTCTCAGCGACGTCTGGTTTTTTTTGTTGTTCGCACTCGAGTTCCCTCAAACACTCGTTAAAGTCACTGTCTTCCTGTTTCCATCATGTTCAGCAAAGTCTGCACCGTGCAGCTCTTTGAGTCACCATCAGTTCTCATTACGTGGAGGCTAACTGTGCGCTAGCTGAGCCTGCAGTAATGTTGCACTTCCCACATCTGCTGGTCACTTGTCTCTCATTGAGGAGTGTTTAAAAAAATCTTCACCGTTTATCCCTGTCTTCTGTAAATGCATGTTTCTGACCTCATGAAGGGGATCAGCTGTTAAAAAGTCAAACCTTTGACTTTGAGGAAGACGTGTTAAAAACATGAGTCCTCTGCACATGAACACATGAGGTGTCAGTGATTCGTCGACTCCGGAGGCTTCTTTACGTATGCCCGTGTGAAGGAGCCCATCGGATTATTTTAAAGACAAAATAAGATTAATTTAAAATATTTACTCCCAGTTGTTCCTTCCATCCTGCTGGTGAATTTTGAAGCGTGACTGCCGGATGAGCTGATTGAGAAGGCAGCGGGATAGATCCAAGAAAACTGGATGTAATGACATTTATATCCAGTAACCGGCACGCGGTCATAAACTGCCTGCATGCGCCTGAATGATCTCTGTGCACGTAACCAAACCGCCTCATTATCTTCCTCCCCGCTCTTTGATTTCTACTGTGAGCGTGTCGGACTAAAAGTAGAATTGATTTAATTAAGCCTCGGACCCTTGGACCCCCCCCCCCCCCTGCAGGATAGGCCTCCCACTGTGAGGTGCATGTGGAGACAAGAATCTCAAGCGGATTTTCGGGGCAGTCTACCTAAAATTGTGTCGCTGTTTTCAGAACTGCGTGTGTGAAAATGTTCGGACCTTTCTGGTCTGCTGCTGCCTCGATCAGTCAGCTCGTCGTTGTTGTTATTGTGTGTTTCACTAATGTTGTGATGGATCCAAAAGAACTGGACTGTAACCCCAAAAGTCTGACGCTATCCTACAGAGCAGCCAGGTACCGTCGACATTCATTTATCCTTAAAGAACCCTGAGGGAATAATCTGGAAAAATGAAGTTCCTGTCATTCTTTTGGCTGAGAACGGATCAGTATGATGAAGAAAGAAGCTAACTTCTGGAGATGGCTTCGTGTCGTTACGGAGCCGACCAGCTAGGCGGCGTGAAATAGTCCCGTGACGCGTTTGAGATGAGCGTTAGCTGCCGTTGGTGATGATGACAGAGGTGCCTTTGTGTCCGGAGGTCTGCTCCGCCGGCATGCGGAGGTGAGGGGTCATATCGTAGTGGGTGGGGCCTGTGCTGGCAGAGGAGCAGTAGCCCCGGAGGTTCTCCGGGTCGTAGAGGTGCTCCAGGGTGTAGCCTGTCAGGGAGTAGGCTGAGTGTTTGTCCAAGTAGGGCCGCGGGTGGGTGTAGGAGGGGTAGAGCGCTGGTGCTGGGGTTGGGGAAGCTGAGCACGCGTCCGCTCGACCGTACGGGGGGTGTAAAGGCAAAGAAAGAGGGGACAGGTCCGTCTGGAGGTAGTCTTTGGGCTTGTTGAGGCGCTCAGACCCCGGACTGCTGAGCCTAGAGATGGGGAGCGGGCTCGGCGCAGGGCTGCTCACCTGACTTAAACCTCTGCACGCAACGCGCTGCAGTGGGAGAGACCCTTGAGTAAACTCTGGAGTTAAACAAGGTCCTTTGGGAAGTCCATTGGTTGGCCCAAACGTGTTTTCCAGAAGTCCCTTACGCGACTGGAGCCGGGTTTCCTCCTCCTTGATCATCTGCTGCGTGGCTCGGATCAGCGTCTCGATCTTGCTGGGTTGCTGGGGGCTGCAGTGGTAGTGGTCGGCCGGGAAACGATCCCCCGAGTCGCTGGCTGAGCCTCCGTCTGGAGAGCTGACGAGGCTGTCCTCGTCCCAGTGGCCGCGGCCTGCACAGGGAACAATCACACAAGGGTTTCAACTTTACCATCACTGCTTCTGACTGCCAAAGGTTTCTGATTATTCTGAAGGAAAAAAACCCATTTGATTGCCCTCCCCCAGACTCCCAGACCCCTGGTTCCCCAGGTTCTCCTGGTTTTGGAGGCGACCTGTCAGACCACATCTACAGACAGAAGACGATCTTTACAGAGGAAACCGGGAAACCATGAAATTCATATATTCTCAGCTTCCTGCCCACACAAACCATCGTTCACACCGAGATGAAATTGGTTGGTAATGGATCTGTAGTGCATGTTTCTAATGAGGGATTTTTGACTGCTGAGTTAGCAGAGCTAGCACGGCCGCTAGTCTGTGGTCCTCCCGGTATGCTAACAGCCACATGCCTGTGCTAAACGTGGTTCGATAAACTAGTTTAACCTGACACAGCCAACATGCAACTTTATCTCCACTGTCTAGATCAAACTACTGTTCCATGCTTCTCCACACGAGATGCTATCTGTTCACTGTGTGATAATCAGAAATCTAGTTTTGTCCCTACAGTGGACACGGTCCTGGTCTTTGTCCTCACCATGGTAGCTGTGGATGGCTGTGATGTGAGGCGTGCTGCTGTCATATCCCTCGTGGTTCTCCAAGGAGCTTTTACTCAACGGTAGGACGGACCGGGCTGTTCCCCACCATGCCTCCCTGCCAGACGGAGGAGCGCCGAGGAAATACCGCCCCGCCTCGCATCGACCCCTCTCACAGCTTTGACCCTGACCGTGGGCGTGGAGGTGTGTGTGGCCGTCAGTGCTGGTGTGATGCTGCCCCTCGGCCCGGCTGTAGCAGAGCGTTCGAGGATCGGAGAACTGTCTGTACACGCAGGACGCGTCCAGTCCTTCGCTGTGCTCCAGCAGCTGAGGGGAGGCGGAGTCTGTGAGGGGGCTGCTGCCCCACGGGCTGTCCTGGTCGGACTCGGAGCGCTCTGTCTGGAAGCTGGGATACTGCAGAGAACAGAGATTTGAGAAAAACCTTGAATTCTGGGATTGACATCTGAACTTAACAATGAAGAACTGTCTCCACGTCTGATCGACTTTACATCGGAGCAAGGTACATGATGAATCTCCACCTCACTCCTGGCAGGTGTAAACTCCTCTGTGAAACACGGTTGTCATGGCGATCGTTTTTTAAAGGTGGGTTAACTTGGAGGAGGAGGAGCAGAAGGGTTTTACCGGCTGCGTGGGGACGGGAGTGCGTCCTCCGTGACAGATCAAATCCCTCAGAAATGTGTGAGGACTTTGATCAAGAATCAAACGGGTCAGATACGACGCTAGAACGACGTTCAGATAAAATCCTCCATGTCAGGAGAAGAGTAAATACAAGAAACACTTTAAATACTAATTCTTCCTTTAAAAAGTGGGATGCGTCCTTTACAGCGTTGCAGCCCAACGTGCGGCTTCACCACCACAGCAACACCCACTGAACGCAACCTAAGGAGATGGAAATCTGCCCCCTTTCATTGTGTGTTGCAAGCAGCCGCTTCTCTGCTCAAAGCATACTGGGATATCTTGCAACATAATCCAGGCTGTAAATAAAAACTGTAAATAAATCTTTGGTGTTGTCGTCATGATTCAGACTCCTTAATTAAAGCTAACGAGTGGTCCATCCAGAGACACGACCATGACCTTCAAAACATGTTTTCTGACTCGTCTTTACATCGACACCGTCGTCACTTGTCAAGCAGCTTTTTAGTTACCTTCTTTTTGTAACGAGCCGACTTTCCCCCTGCTGGCCATTTCAAATAATGCAGGTTCAGACCTTCCATTCCCTTCGTGCAACCTCTGAGTCAGACGTGAAGCCCTCACCTGCGTGTACGGCGAGAGTCGAGTCTTGGTCTTGGGTCGGGATACTCTGCTCTTGGGGGTCCTGCAGGTCTCTGCGAGGCCGCCGGTGCTGCTGGTGCCGAAGGGAAAGGAGGTCTTGGATGTTGTCTGGTCCAGAGAAAGCTGGAGGCCTTTATATTCAGTCTCCCTGAAGACACAAGCATGTGGTGAACATTGTTTACTGTCATGTTTTGCATTTGCCTCCTCTAGCATTAATACAGCGTTGATAATCACAGAAGGAGAGATCCAAGTCCTCTGAAGAGCACAAACAGCACCACGGTGTTTGCTTTATCTCCAGGTGCAAAACAAACCCTTTAACATCTGTTCAGCAATTAGAGCTCCGAGAGCGCCGACATGCAGGGAGGTGTGTGTGTTTGTGTGAGACTGCCAGGAGGGCTGCTTGTTTTACCAGAAGGATTGCTGCAAGGCCTTCAACAAACACTCTACAGAGGGAAAGCTGTCCAATCAAATACAGCAGGAGATTAAAGGCTATGTCTGTCTAAATCAGGCCCATAGGAGACGCTTGGACACGTCACTTCTGGGAAATGGGAATTGATTTGTCGCTAAAGTGTTCCACAGATCTCGCCGTGGATGATGAATCAAGATGGAGACAACAGAAAACCTGGACCGGGTTTACTCTGGACAAATAGTAATCCATCATCGTCACACGCAGCTCCCCGCCGTCTCACGCTTTCTCCTCACAAACACGCGGACACATTTCAGGGGATCTGCATCGGTTACAACGAGGCAGAGTCTTTAAATCATCACACGGATTACAGAGAAGTGATCCGCAGCCCGGCCTGACTTCCTTCACACAGACTTGTAAACAGAGTATAAAACAACACATTTTAATGCCTCGATCAGCGTCTGTGGTCGACATGTTAGATCATGGCTGAGTGAAGTTCATGTTTTGATCAAGAGTTATTCTTCCGAAGAACTGTGTGTCCTTTAACTCGTGAGAAAGCTGATCTCTGATCTTTGTTCTTCTCTTATTATTTTCACGCCACTTCTTGGTAAGCACGCGAGGCGTGTTGGAATCAAACGTTGCCTCCAGATGTTGCTCCTCCTCCTCTGCTCGCTCGCTCCCTCGCCGTGTGACCAGGGATTTTATCCTCCTCCTCTCACTTCCACTGCTGATGTTTATTTATTTCTCATAATCGACCTACATCGTGTACTGCTACCTTTTTTTCCCGATGCTCTGCCGAATGAAGCTGTCAGCTCAGCAGTACATACTTTTTCCTCCAATGGATAAGAGGGGGAGAGCGCAGGCTGACTTCCTGTGTGAGCAGAGAGGCGGGGCCGGGCATGCTCAGTAAGAACCGATTCACACCGACCAGGAAGAAAGGATGAAAACAAGTGATTGACAGAAAGAACGCTGTTTACCCGAGTTACAGCCGTCACTAAGAATCTCTCGATGCTGAGTGCGGCGCCGGTGGCCTAGTGGTTAGTGTGCGCGCCCCACGTACGGAGGTTATAGTCCTCAAAGCAGGAAGATCCAGATCCAGACATCCGACATGTTATTCCCCTCTCTACCTCTCCTCAATGTCTGACTCTGTCCTCAGTCCTTCCTCTAAAATAACAAAATATCAACCTTCAAGAAACAATCAGCCCGCTAAAAGAAAGTTAAAGTGAAACATGGCCGCTCTCCCTGATGTCAGACTCCCTTGATGTGACTTCATGAGAGTGTTTGTGTGGTCGGGATGTAACTTGATGTGCAGACAGCGTCGACTCCTCAGAGTAAAGACAGTGTTACGTGCTTCAGCAGCAGACATGCCTTTATTCAGACGGCTGCTAAATCTCTGTCAGCCTGTGGCAGCAGCAGCAGCAGCAGCGGGGTCAAAGGTTATCAGAGCTGAACACACACACACAGAGTTCATCTGCAGGTGAAGTGGCTTTATCAGCTCCCAGGTTAAACAGTTTCACACAAAGGACAGCTCACCTGCAGCGTCACTGTGCTGTGCAGGGGAAGAGTCCTCGCAGCAGCCTCAGCCCGTAAACACTCATCCAGTTTACAGCTGACTCATTAAGAGGCCGTGAACACAACGCTGTGCTGGGTTTGATGCAGGAGGTGCAGACTGTGTGAAATCTACACTCAGAAAAGGAGCTCTTTGTCATGCAGGTAGAGTCTCAGGTGTCAGTGGAAAGATGTGAAGAAGAGGATTTTCTCAGGGCTGTTTGTGCAGGATAAAGGCTCAGCTATCCCCCCCCCCCCCTCCTCCAGCGCCTGTCTCTGTTTACTCACTCTGCAGGCAGAGCTGCCAGTCTCAGATAAACTGAACCAGGTGACTGAGAGAGAGAGAGGCCAGCACAGGTAGCAGCCAACACACGAGCACGCTTAACAAACGCCGACACAAAGGGGCTCAGACGAGCTGACGCACGGGAGAGCAGACGGAGCGATAGAGCAGGAATGTCTGAAAGGAACGTTTGGAGAACAGTAAGAAAAGCAGGACACGACTTCACAAACTCTCCGTTGTTCCCTCATTCTGCAAACTCAGCTTCAACAAACACGTGTGGGCTTTCTGATTAACCTCCAGTTAATTGCTTCACAGCAACTGTCTGTGTAAATGTCTTCGTACCAACACTCATTATCTCATCACAGCGGAGATGTGACCCTGAGCTGACAGACACCAAACACATCCCTGTTCATGCACACCTTTATGAATCTGTAAGAGGAAGGATTGATAACATCACCTAAAAAAAAACATGTTTTGCATTCATTTGAAGAATAGTGATCCAACCTGTCGCTCTCAAGCGTCACGTTGTCCACGTGTTTGTGAATGTCAGATTCCTGCTCAAACACGTAACATGCGGGACATGAAGCGATGCACCAAGACGTGAACTCCACACCTCCAGTAAGAACGCGTCCGTGTGACATCATGAGCGGGTCAGAACACTCACGTGAGGACGTAGTTGACGCTGACGATGCAGTGAGGTCTGGACGAGCGGCTGTTGTGGACGATGGTGGCGTAACTCTGAACCCAGACCCAGCCGCCGGGCTTGGCCAGGAAACGGTAGTACTTGGTGGTGACCTGGCCTTTGACCAGCACTGAGGGGAGAGAAGACAGTGATGACTGTGGAGGGACACGACAAACTGCTGCATGTGCTCATGGAGGTCACGTGACACACACACACACACACGAGAGAGCCTGCAAACTTAATGTCACTGTTACACCTCGATGCCATTCAGCCGGCCTGAAGCCAACAGAGAGGCTCTCACTCATATGAAGCCTGAACATGAGTGATGATAGTATCTGTTTACTCATTATATCAGGATGAGGAAAAGCCTCCAGCTGGTGATCGTCTCGTTTTGTGCCTCCTGATGAGCTGCGTGTTTTATGTGCACGCTGCCTGGAGGTGACGGAGACGCTTCAGAACCTGCTCTGTGACGCCTCATGTCTCCGACTGCTACTTCAAGAGTGTACTGAACTCACTTCATTAACCCCTCTAAAAAAGTGTGTGTGTGTGTGTGTGTGTGTGTGTGTGTGTGTGTGTGTGAGAGAAGCTAAAACAAACCTAACTCACACAAGTGATGAGCACAGCGCAGATGGAAGGAGTCACAGCTGTGGACGTGATGATACAGAGTCTTCTCAATCAGATCCTGAGGTTCATATCCTGTCAGCTCTGCAACCCTGAGACACACACACACACACACACACACACACACACACACACACACGTGGTGAGCTGTGGCCTTCCCACATTGAAACACAGCAGAGGCCGGTCTGCAGGAGAAAGCGCACCGTGAGTCGAGGAAGATGAGCTTCATGTCCAGGCTGGCTCTGAACATGAACATGTTGCTGTGCAGTTTGATTTCCGTGACGGCGCTCGGCGGCAGAGAGTGACCGACGGCCACCAGCCCCACGTTCTGATAGCAGCCGTCAAACGGAGACATGTCCAGACTGTACTGACGGATCTTCAGGTAGCCGCTGCAGTGGATGACCTGGGACACACAGAGCACACGAGACGCTTTCTAACATGCACGTTCTCTATCTGACACATTTACATGGATGGTGACGCTGCACACTGACGAGAGGCCGTTGAGCAGCTCAGTGTGGTACCTTGTATCCTCCACAGGTGAGACCAGCGTTTCTTTTAGCGAGGACACATTTCATCCTCAGAAAGAAGGAGCGCTCCATCTCATATTCTGCAGAGAGTTCAAAGACAACACGTTAAAGCTGCTCAGTGAGTTCCTAGCAGAACGCCGTGTGCGTGTGCTGGATTACCGTGGACGAAGTGGGAGTGGTAGGGCTGGTGTGCCGTGAGGACGGCCGTCATTTCGTCGTGGTCTGCCGGGTGGATGTACTCGTAGATGCTGTTTCCCGTCAGCTCTACCTGCGAAGACAAACGTCAGCTCAGCACGGTGACTCGTCACCCAACAGAGCGCCGCGCGCACAGTGTTTGCACCCACCTGTGACAGGCCCAGGTGCACCGACGCCGTCTCCGATATGTACATGATTTTACCGTCTGGAGCCACCACGAAAATGAAGCCGTCTAATGTCTGGAAGGAGACGGAAAAAAAAGAGGTAATAAGCATTTGGCCTTGAAGGGAGCTCATTTACTGTTGATGATAAAGTGTGATGTTTTCATACATCACACCTGCTGCAGTCAGACTCTTTGACCGGCTCCCTTTAGACCAAATCAAACACACAAACTGGAAACAAACACTCGTGTGCAGGCGTGTACCAGCACCAGAACTTTCCACTTTAAAACGAGGACTAAACATGAAACGACATCTCCACCAGTATCCAAACCATGACAACAAAAGAGCAAAGTCCCGGGCACCAGATTCTGGTGAATTATTGTTTTTAATTACAAACCTCTGCACCGCTCGTCTTAATGAAACATGAGCAACGTTATTATTTGTACAGTTTAAATCGCTCTCTCCCTCTGTTCATTAAATATGACTGAAGATCTGTCTTTTTTTTTAAAGGATAGTTCACTTGTAGTTTTTAGTATGAAGAAAGAAAAACAACAAGTTAATCCCTCTGAAAACTTAATGATACATTATTCAGAAGCAAACAAGAAGGCGAGAACTTGTTTAGTGTCCTTCCCCTCACTCGCCACCCTGCAGCCCGTGTCTTTCCTGCCTGTTTATCCCGCATGCAGCAGCGATCTGGCAGCCTGGAGTCCGGTCTCTCCATCATGGAGCCCCGTTATTCAAGCCTGCAGCTTTGCTCTATTGTGCTGCAGCTGATGTGAGAGAGGCTGCAGGAGAGACTGAGGCTCTGTGCGTGACCAGGAATGTGTTCAGCTCATTTCACTCTTAAAGCAACAAGAATGGAGGCAGCAGGAGGCAGATGGCAGCAGCCACACACACACACACACACACACACACACACACACACACACACACGGGCTGAATAATCCAAACAGAATTTGCTGTAAAATGTTGAATGTCTTTATTGGAACGTGTTGAATAAACCCTTTAGGTGACCTCGGGGTAAGTCTGTCTTTTATAAAGACTTTTTCATTAGTCTTAAAGTGTCCCAATAAACACAGTTTAAAGTACCTGTAAGAGGTGTGAGCCCAGCTCCTGAGTGACTCCATCCAGAGACCTGCTGCGGCTCACGTGACCCCAGGACTCCCCCAGACCTGTGAACAAATCACACACACACACACACAAACAACATGAGACAATCAAATACATGCCTACATGTAAAACATCTTTCTTATTGGACATAGTCTTCAGTTCAGCCTCTATAATGAAATATAAAAAAAAGAAATCCTTTTATTGCTGACACATTAGAACCAGAGAGGTGTTTAAATAACAAATAAAAATAACAGTCATATATTTTGCTACACAGAGGGGCGAAGCAAAGACTAGCAGAGTCCAGACAGTTTTATGGGGTTATCCTTGAATACACACACACTGAAAAGGCCTGAGAGTGAGAGTGTGTGCACGTGGAAGGGTCTCGTGAGCTGAAAAGAAAAACGCATTGAAATAGCATGTGGATGAATACCAGTCTCCAATGTGTGCAAAGCCTTTTCTGCACGGGGAGGTCGGTAAATTGCAGCCTGCTGGTTTACAGTTTTAACAACATACGCTCCACTCTGCAGCCTGAAGCTCTAAAAATACATCCAAACTCAAATTAGACCCGGATCAGGACTTCACCGGATCGTTGGTAAGAAGAAATAAAAAAAAGTTGTAACGAGAAGATATTTCCAGTGCAGCAGTGAAAAGCTAACATCTCGACTCAGAGCAAACAGGATTCTCTGCAACATTGACATGCAAATCCCGCTCTGCAGAGCAAACATGCGGGCGGCATGCGGGGATCACAGCGCCCCGCAGCACGCAGCACGCGCGCTTCTGATGGAGCCAATATAGACTTCACGTTTGCATAAAACGACACTATCGAAATATCCCGAAAACTCCCTCAACGGAAAGGAAATAATCAGCGGCTGAACAACAAACACGTTTAATGAGTCTGTACAGTTTACTGCTGCAGAAATATCCTCTGCTCATCTTCACACCAGTAAATACGGAACAAATACATCTTCATGTATATTTAAATATGAAGCACATTTATCATCTCAGAGACTTCTGTTGAGGCTTACATAGTTCCTCACTGCAGGCCTTTATAATAAAAATATATAATAATAATAATAATATAGGCTGGTAATAATAACACTGGTCACACCACTACTACTACTACTCATATTCTAATATTAATATTTTTAAGGGGATGAGCTAAAAAACAATTTAGTCAATAATGCAAAACAATTAAAAAATAGTTTCATGAGTAATCATTAATTATTAGAGCGGCTTCTCTAAAATAATAACAATAATAAAACCATCTTAAATATTAAATAAAATAGGCTACATATTAAAAACTTCTCCTCCGCAGCTCATCACGATCATTTTAACGTCAAACGGAGGTCGTTTTAAAGACGTTTAAAATCATTAGTCATGTGCTGTTTTATATTTTTAGGTCATACAGTTTATCATGTCGTCTTGTTGAATCATTTTATTTTTGGTGGTTACCATGGTTACACAGGACTGAAACAGCACGTGAAATAAACGTGTTAACTGTTGACTTTATAAATGCTAATTAGCCGATTTGTGCTAAATTTAACTCAGACTTTTAGTTTGATTTGAAGAGGTCAGACTGTAAATCAATATCAAATAATCAACTCTTATATCATTCAGATTGATTTAATTATTTCAACTAAGTCGGCTAATGTTCATTCATTGAATGTTTTCTTTATCTTTTATATATTCAATGACAGTTTGATGCTATAGACTGAAGGAACACATGCTGAGGTAAAAGAATAATAATAATAATAATAATCAACGTTGGGTTCAATTTAAAAAAGAAAAGATCAACAGTTGAGCTCAGAACCTGTTTCTGTAAAAAAAAAAACTACTTTTAATAAAAGAGTAAAACAGGCTGTAGAGTTTAAAACATTTTCCCGTGAAAGGAAAAAAAACATCAACAAACTAATCATGTGAGCATTATAGTATTGATTGATACATTGATAACTGTCGTGGTGTGTGAGTGTGTGTGTGTGTACATGAGATGGTGTACTCTGCCACACGCCTCTTTTTTTTTTCTTTTTTTTTAGGAAACAAAATTTATAAATTTGAAAAAATAAATAAACGAGAATAATACCATAAAAAATAAATAAAATATCTCCATTGGATTCTACAGGTGAGAACTGTAACCATAGCAACGTTTAACTCTCATTATTCACTTTTAAGTGAACATTTCCACTGATAGTGAAACTGCTGATCTGAATGAGTTTGTCTGCATCGTCATTGTCTGAGTCAGTTCACATTTTGATTTTTCCTTCACCTCCTTTAAACGCCTCTCCTTTCTCCAAAGTAAACCATTTATCTAATTAACTCCTTTTACAGTATATGATTACAGAATAAGTCCTTAGCAACCGTGTGATTGGTGCTTTCCTTAGCAACGGGTTGTTCGTCTTCACATCGGGGATTTATTTAAAAAAGAAAAGGAAACATTCATTTCTTCTTTATGAACATTTCATTCTTATAATCCTACCCTTTTTATGTAGAAATAAAGAATAAGTTGTATTTAATTTAAATGTTTGTATAATATGTATATGTTTTAATTAATCAATATTCATTTGATGAGTTTTATTTTGAAGTTACTTCTAAAGTCACGTTTGACTGCTCGCGAGAATTAGATTTACAACGAGTGTGGACAGCTCTCTATCTTATTAAAAGTTTGAATCTTTAATTGATTTCATTTGTATTTGACTTTTGTTGAATAAACGGATCACGTGCCGTGTGTGTATTATTGTTTATGTTTACTTGCATTGTTTCATTACTGTCATGTTTTGTTTTTACGGCGGATTTAAAAAAGCTTCGAATAAACAGCAAGAAACGAAATCAGCTGTCTGCTGATCCCGGAGGGAAACATGCTGTTATAATGAAATAATATGAACTGTGGTCTATTTGTGAATCATTTATATCAATTGATCCATTAAAATAATAATCCAATTGAATAACAAATATGTGACACTTTATAATTAAAACATGGCTTTTTTTTGTCACATTATAAAAAAACAACTGCAGCTAAAACAACTACAGACTCTTCCAATAAAGCTCCAATAATAATAAAAATACATTTATAGCCAGAAGATAAATAACAGAGGAGAAATAAAATAATGATAATTGTGAATTCCTATCCTGTTCATGTTGAAGGTAAAGTTTAAAATCTGTGTCAGCCAATCAGAGCAGAGAAACATTTGCATTATAATAATAATAATGTTTTTTTTTTATAAACAACAACAAAAATCCCATTAGACTGTTCATTAAGAGTCCATTAAACACAAACACACTTCACTGATTCTTTACAAACAGGAGTGAAAATCCCCTGAGTGGAGTCTGCCTTGGGATTTTTATTGTCCAACAACATGACACATTGTTATCTTGATCCTCATCACACTGAAGAAGGTGTGTTTACACGCTAACAAGATTTCATCTCTAAAATGAGCAACGGACCAGATGACGACGTCCTCGAACTCAGGAAATAATCCAATCAGAGGGATCTCAGCTCCGGTCTCGTTCAGGGGGTTGAGGGGTGTTGAGAATTCAGCGAGATATTTGTGGTGTGTGGTGTCGTGTGATTTAAAACAACATGGCTTAGGTCAGAGGTCAACCTACTGACCACTCTGAGGGCCATAAATAAAGCCCCCCCCCGACCCCCCCCCCCCCATTCAGCCGAGTCAGAAACAAAAAGAACAAACCCAGCTAGAACTACGATCACTTCAAGTTGATATTCCTCAAAGCCCCTCAGACGAGCGTCTTCACTGTCTGTCTGTCTCTGTGTGTGTGTGTGTGTGTGTGTGTGTGTGTCTGTGTGTGTGTGTGTGAGAGAGAGAGAGAGAGAGAGAGGACGCCTGCTCTTTAAAGCAGCAGAGGTGATTTGATGGACATAAAAACACAGTCTGCAGAGGACAGAGGAGTAAATGCCTGCAGCTGTGATTGTCTCCTGAATTATTCACTGACGTACCGATGTTAAAGCGCGCGCGCACACACACACACACACACACACACACACACACACACACGCACACACACACATCTAAGTGCATCTCACACGCTGGAGGGAAACGTAAAAAAAGCATCAAATAAAACATGTAGACTCAAATCCACCTCCGACGTTCAACCTGCACAAACACTCCTCTGAATATTTGAATCCTGTGGTTTGAAAAGACGAGGCAGGGAGACAAATCATACAGAGGAATATCTGCACTGATTTTAAGATCTTGTTGAAATAAAAACAAATGAAAAAGTTGCAGGTTCTGTTTTTTTAAACTTGTATAAATGATAGGAGTCATATATTTTAAAAGGTCCTTGTTTGATGTGGATTGTTTGTTTGGTTCTATTAGTTTCCAGTGTTAGGTTGACACAGTGTACATTAATATTGTTATAAATAATCATAAAACTGTCTGTTTGGATTTTTTTTTTGATTTTTTTTTTTTTTACACAAAATGACCAACAGAAGAAGAGTAAGATTTGTCTCTGTTCTTTTGCATGGTGTAAATAGAAACTCATTGAGTGTTTCAGCAGCACTGACACGTTCATGTTTGTGACCTCTGAGGAGATTTTGATGGACTCTAATAGAGAATAACACAGAGCCGTGTTTAAAGCATGGTGTAAGATCATTTCTGATGGCTGTTTGTGAGCTGCCTTTAGACACTTTCATTTGAGTGAAAATTAAAAAAAAAAAAAAACAGGTTTGATGAAGCTGTTGACAGCACTGATTCAAAAGCATGATGAAGCCTTTCTGTTTTCTGCCTTGTGTTGTGCAGCTCTCGCTGAGCCTCCATGTTCTTCACCTGCTTTACTGTTACAAGAAGCTCCATGTTGGGGGATCAGACGTGCACATCGTACTAATATCCGCAGCCCTGCAGCAGTCACGTAGCGTGGATGGAGACTCATTTCAGCTAATCTGCTGGCAGGGGCCACCAGGGGCCCCCGGAGAGAAACCACATCACTGCAGACTGAGACTCCACAGACCCGACGGGGGAAAAAAAAAACCTCCCGACTGATTATTGAACAAAGGCTGATCTGATCGGAAACATTCATATTAATATCATAGATTTTACTGAGACGATATTTAAATGCATAAAAGAGACCGGAAGTGATTCAAATCAATTCATTCAGATTTTAAATACGCGCGAGAGTGACGCGTGAAAACACACTAAGTGCACACTTTAGGCTAAAAATATAAAATAAACAAACAGCACTGAGGTGACTTATATTTATAGAAATTATGATTTAATTATAAATCAAGCTTTTGTTCCTCCATGATTCGGATAATTTAATACACGGGTGTAAATGCTGTTTCATTCGTTTGTTAAATAAAAAAAAAACCCTCTGAAGCAGAAACAAATGGCTTCCTTTCAAATTTAAAGTCTAAATTAAATTATCACTATGACTTTTTTTTTTTTATTTCGTGGGAAAACAGAAAACTAACTAAAACTGTCGAAATAATTCATAAACAGGCCAATAAAAAAAACATTAAGAGGGATGAATGTGGGAGATTGTTTTTTTTTCATTTCATACTTCTGGAAAATATTGAAATATGAAGCAGTAAATTAAATCCCCACCCAGCACCAGTGTGAAAGCCCGGGATGTGTCCTAATCAAAGCATCTCACTCTTTAAAGACAACATGAACTCAGACGTTATAATACGGGACTGTGATAGGTCCATGTTTAAATCATTATAATAAAAGCTCGGTTCCATCATGTTGTGTTTATGTTATTGGTTCTCCTGCTGTTCTTTAAAGGCCACAAACAGAACCAACATTAAAGAGAATAAATCCTCCTTGTATCTGCTGCTCGGTCTGTCTGATGGGATTCACGCTGTCTGTGTGCAGCTTGCATGGTGTGGATGCTCTCACCTTCAGGGAACACGATCCTCATCTTCAGGTAGCTGGTGGTCAGCCGGATGATGGACGCCTTGTCCAGCTGGGACGTGATGGCGGAGGGCAGCGGCAGCAGTTTGGCCAGTTCATAAAATTCACTGTTTTCTTTTTCCCGTCGAGTCCGGGCCGCGTTTTTAGATTTCTCCTTCATCCTTGTCTTCTGAAAGTATCTGTTCTGATCCTGCACAGTCACTGTCTCATATCATCCTCCCCGGAGCTCCTCTGCGCGCTCGGCCTAAAATCCACGGCAGCAGCTGCGTGGACACACTCCCATATCTCCAAAATGTTCCGTGCTTATCGAAGAGCAGGACGCGTGATTCCTGGATTTCTGCAGGACTATTATTATTTTTATTATTAATTGATTATTGGTGTTTAGGTCAGCCTGTTGGAGGGCTCACCGCACACTTGGATCCATCATACCTGAAGTGAAAGGTGGATGAGGGACACATGCACACATTACACTTTTAATAAGATTAAAAACAAAACAGGCAGATCTTTAATTTGGGTGACAACCTCTGGTGTCCATCTCTTTAAAAAGCGCAATCAGGACACTTGTTGGAGTCTTTACACACTGATTAAAAATGAACAACTATAGTTCTCCTCTCACCTCATTGTAGACTCTTCACTGAGCTGACGCCTGTTGAGCTTAAATCTGTCCGAGCAGATTGTCCATGAAGCCGAGCTCCAGCATTTCTTCACTCTCTGATTTGGAAACAGAAGCAGCTTCACAGCCTCCTGTGCGCTCCAGGCTGGGAAAAGCCCGCCCACTTACGGCCTCTCCACTCCGATTGGACGGTTGGATACAGCGCGTGCGTTGGCATTGGCTACTCTAAACAATGACGCAGTATAAGAAGAACGGGGATTGGCTGGTGGAAATGTTCACCTCTGGACCAATCAGAGCTCGTTCACTTTGTTATAGAAGCGGTACGGCACGCGGAGCCCCTTTAAAAATAGGTCAGTTTAAAAGTTTTATTGATTATGAACAAATAAATAAATGACATTTAAATTAATTTAAGGTCATTTCACATTCTGCTGGACATGCTCTTTCATTCGGCATATATAACAGCTCATTTTACTGAAACAACATTTCAGTTAAACTACTTTTTTAACATATTAAAATCGGACATGTACCAAAGGATTTAATCTAAAACGTTGTCTTAAAAATAATCAGTACAAATAAATGGATCTCACCAGAGGACTGGAACAGGTTTTCCTTAAGAAGTTAAAGCCGTCAGTTTTTGAATGGAGTTTGGTGTAAAGTAAATTCATGCATTGTTGACTCTCTAATAATGACAGAAAACAGAAGATGAGATGCTGAAAACAGTCCAACATGTGTTGGTTTTATTTCCTGCATGCTCTTCAGTGTGGCACATGATCGGATCTTTACACGACCCAGATCCTCAATCAGAAGTGGACTTTACTACAGAGAGCTGAGCATGTGACCATCATTATTATCTTATTATCTGCTCACAGAAAAAGTTCATTTCTCACACATGAACAGTTTAATTAAAAGTCATAATTCTGCATCAAATCAGGACTAAACATTACTAATGTAGCTCATTACTAAACATGGAGGAAATACTGTTTGATTTGTTTTGAATGTTTGTTAATGTTTTGGATATTTCACACTTTCTCTTTTACATTAACTGTATTATTATTATTATTATTATTATTATTATTGCTAATTAATAATGCATTATGAGGCCCAGTTAAGTCACTACATTTAAATTATTGATGATCTTGAACAGTTTTCATGCTGTTTGAAATCAAACATAAATCCTAATATTATAGGTTTCTTTTCTCCACGTTATAAAGCGCAGGATGAGGAGGATGAAGAGGATGAGGAGGAGGATGAAGAGGATGAGGAGGATGATGAAGAGGCCTCTCTGGTGTGCTGGAGCTCGTGCGGCCGGTTTGCTGGGATCCTGCACGCGCTGAGAGAATCCTCCGGGACGCTGGAGGAGACGCACTGATTGGTCCTCGCTGGTTGAACCTTCAGCTCAAAAAGCTGCCTGCTGTCTGCTAATGACACTTTGACCTCATGCACGAGCAGAGGGAAACATGAAGCAGTGACCCGCTGCTGTTTGCTCCTTATTATGAAATCTTCTGAAGTAGACTTCACACTCTCTGCACGTCGTGTCTGAATGTCCTGTATTGTTTTTAGTTGTTCAGCAGTTCACAGTTTATTTTATACTTCATCCTTGTTTTTGTATTATTTGACTCTCTGGGGATTATTGAATGATCTCACACACACTCGGTTTATTATCGACTCTTGATAGATTCATCTCTGATCTCATATTTTAAGTCCTCTAACCTCCATTAATCAGAAGAGTTCAGGACATTTTCTCTCTCTCTTTCTGAACAAAGAGGAAGACCAAACGAGCTGCTCTGATTGGATGATTTGAAGATGTTAAATGACCTGAGGTGGACACATGGAGCTGAAGAGCTTCTGTCTGACTGCTGAGCTCGATCTGTTAAAATGTTTTTAAATTTTATTTTGTGTCTTTTAATGTTCAATAATTATTGATCTTATTTTATTTTTGTTTGTTAGAAACTCTGTCATTGGACACTCTGAGGGCAAAAACAAGTTTTTTCCTGCTAAAATAAAGTTAAATAAATACACTTGATTAATGTCGAAGCCTGTAAACCAGGTGTGTGTGTGTGTGTGTGTGTGTGTGTGTGTGTTGGGGTGGGTCCCCTTTCAGTCTCACCTTAACTTCTATTATTTACATAAACTGCCAGAGCAGACAAAAAGAAAAACCCTCCCCTCTGTGCGCCTTCTGAAGCCCCGCCCCTCCCCTCTGTGCTCCCTCTAAAGCCCCGCCCCTCTGTGCTCCTTCTGAAGCCCCGCCCCCTCACTTATATACACTTTAAGTGTCATTCAGACTTACATAAACATTAAACTTGTACTCGAGACATCTAAAATGTTTTTACAAGTACACAAACAAACTTGACTATTTTATTAGTAACAAAGGCTCTCAGTCTAAACTGAGTGTGAGCTCGAGCACGCATGAGGTAGAGAATGAGCGGGGAGAAAGGGAGGCGTGTGATTGGTTCATCAGATTGGCACCTCCTGGCAGACATTGGTGGAAGTTTACAAACTGATACAGATGACGGATTTTCTTTGTTCCTTTTTCAGAGAACTCGAGTTATTAATTTCTGTCAGGACCTAAAGACACTTTCAACCAGAACACCAAAAAGTATCTTTGGAGGAAATGAGCATCCCTGCCTTCAACTTCTGGACATATCACGAGGTCGGGAAAAAGACGTTAATAATATATCCAATAATAATAATAATAATAATAATAATATTAATAATCGTCCTGCATCAAGCAAAGACAATGAATAAGGAGAAGACTGAAACTAGGATGGGGAGAAGAACCGTCTATCGTTTCATTCAAACCTGCAGGAGGAGAGGTGAGGCATCATCGTCCAGGGTGAGAAGTCCGTTCAGACACACGCTCAAAAACTCCGGTCAGCTGACCTCCTGAACGCTCTGAATGACCATCAGTGGGTTTCTCCTCCGTGACGGCACGACCACACTCCCAGATGACAAAGTCCAGATTCATCAGATTCATCGGCTCAAACTGTGTCACAGAACAAGAGACACGCTTTTCACAGCTCACCACAGAGTCCAGACCAGAACCCCCCCCAGGACCTCTGAGGTGAGCTGCTGAAGACTTTGACTCTCCCGTCATCAAAACAAGACCATGGCCACTGATTTACGCACCTCTGAACGGACATAAACGTGAGAAAAGAGCAGCTGAACGTGAGTTTATAGAAGTCTTTTATTCTGAAGCTTTCAGAGTGTCAGGCTCAAAACAAGAACATCATTCATCATCCTGGTCAACATGGACACGAGAGGAGTCACAGATCAGAAGCTTTAATAAAGGTCAGGACATCATAACTGTGAAACTAAGCTGTGAATGAGAAATCAAACATTTCTGACGTCTTCATCTCGTCCTGCTCGGCCGCCGCTCACTGGGTCACCTCCGTGTTGACCTGAGCGGCGATGCTGGCGGGCGTCACGTTCAGGCGCACGTCGTACTGCTGGTCCAGGCCCAGGTAGCTGTCACTCATCAGGTACAGGGTGTAGATACACCTGAGAGGAGAGCAGGCGACAGGGCCAAAGGAAAAACATGCAGTGAGGAGAAGTTCTAATGGTTACCATGGTTACCGACTCTGACGACACACAGGGGGGGGAGAGAGAGAGCGAGGACACGAGGACGCTCTCAAACGATGGTTAATGTTATAGGACACCACACACACACACACACACACACACACACGCAGACTCCAGATCTCACTGAAACTCTCGTGATCAAACGCGACTTCAGGAGACAAACAAAAATGGAGGACGGTGGACGCCGTCCGCTGGCTGTGCGTTCTGTTTTAAAGCAAAACTGATACACGTGGAGTAAACGTGGCTTTACGACACGGTGCAGCGTGAGCCGGAGGTGAGAGGTTAAAGTGTGTATCGTCCTTTTCTGCCTCGCTCTCATTGGCTATTAAAGGCTCTTCTGTCGGACGCCGCCAGGAGCAGTACAATGGTTACAACAAGCATCGAATCGGACGCGTTTCCTGTCCTGTCTGAAAAGCTTCAGACAGAACAGAACTTCAAAATAAAAGCCTAACCATTTGAAAATGCTTCATCGTCTGACGTGCGTTCGTGCACAGCTGCTTACCTTCCCGTCTTCTCCGGCGTGTAAAAGGCCACAGACACGCTCGTGTGGTTGCGTACGTAGCCGATCCGTTTGACGGCGAGCAGCTCCCTGCGGTCCACCTCCCCCACCACCAGGAACCAGCCTTCATCCTTGGCCTTGGGGAAGCGGGGAGCCTGGGCCTTACTGTCCTGCTTCCTCTGAAAAAAACAAACCAGGGTTTTTTTTTTCCTTCTTCACATCTGACCTCGAGGAAAGAAATAAAACGCTGCTAAGTGGACGGAGGAGAGCGTGCTGGAGTCGCTGGTTGAAATGTGACACAGAAACAATCTGCAGTTCAAAGAAGTTCCCCAACTTTACTAAATCACCAGAGGAGCCCTTTAAGTGTCCACAACATCTGAGGATCAGTATATCTTTCTCCGACACATCAGCATCTGCAGCCGTCATGCAGACAAAACCAAAAATCAAAGTTTGAGAAGATGAAAAACTGCAGCCGCAACAGAAGACGGTCAGTTTGGATTTGGTTTGTTCGTCGAGGAACTTAAATGAGCGTGTAACAAACATGCACACTGACCCTCTGCTGGCCCAGGTTGATGCGTCTCAGAGACACCTGCAGGACGTACTCCTGGTCGGCGTGCACGTCCAGCCAGCTGCTCTCCTCCCTCAGGTTTCCTCTGGCTGCAGGGAGGCGGCGCTCCGTCTGCTCCTGGCTCTCCTCCCACCAGCCCTTCACGCTCATGTCCACCTCCAGCACCGGGAGATGACTCAAGAAGGACCAGGCCTGAGGAAAGAGGCCACATGCTAACGTTAGCCACACTGACATCCTTTCTCCTGACAGTCTGAACTGAACTCTGTGTGTTTGAGTCCAGCGATAAATGTCTAAAATAAAAAATGGTAAAAACTGTTCTTTGACATGACGTGAAATTGGTGGTCAGGAAGTCAGAAGAGGAATAAAGAGGTGTGAGTGGAGGTTTTAGTGTTGGCTGGACGGATCCATCCGCTCGTGTACAGTAAGTCTTTGGAGCCTCTTAAGTGTTTTTATGAGGATTTAACATTCGGTTCAATGCAAAAGCCCCGGGCACGAAAAGAGAACAGAAAAAACGACTGGTGGAATAAGGTGTGTGTGTGTGTGTGTGTGTGTGTGTGTGTGTGAAGTGACGGATGGGAGGAGAAAAGCCTCTCTGATTCACCCTGCAAAAGCTATTTATGTGAGGATTACTGTCCCTGAGCGAGTCAGACAGAAACGCTGCTGCACATCTAATTATTTAATTAGAGGGGCCTCCACACGGCGGGGGGGCGGGGGCGGCCAGGGAGTAAAAAACGGAGGAGGAAAAAAAGCTGGACCACTGATTGGGTGAAGCCACAGGGCCTGCCGTGGTGCCCGGACACTCTCATTACTGCGGCAATTAGCACTTAAATAGGAGCTGTAAAGTCCATGGATGGAGGTATAATGAGGGATCCTGGAGGAGCACAGTGTTAGACTGCTCGACTCACCTCACTCATAATGCTGTGTGTGTGTGTGTGTGTGTGTGTGTGTGCACGCTGGTGTGACGGTAGGACCAGATTTTTTCACTCTCTTGATTTTTCTCTCTCTCTTGTTAAAATATGAGGTCAGATCTGTGGTTTCTCTCTTTAAATACGATCGATCAACAATAACAACAGACGTATAAGATATTTCAGACACTTGTCTTCTGTGAAAAGTATGCAACACTTTAAGAAGTGGGACAAGAAGAAGTGCAGAACAAAGAGAATCAGCAGACACTCTGACCTGTGCGATCTGGTTTGACTGCAGCTCCTGGCCGATGATTGAAGTGAAAACACTTTCCTTTCCCCTGCAGGCAGCGATCAGCTCAGGAAGTCCTTCGATTGGCCCGCTGAAGCCTCCTGCCTCGCTCCTCCCCTTCCTGTTTGCCCATTTCCTGCAGGGTGACCGAAAGAGAGACAGACAGGGGATGATGAGCAACCACAGGGACGGTGGAGCTTTGTCGTCCCTCTCTTTCCATTTTTATTGAGTTTGCACAACGTGATTGAACACTGAAGGATGCAGATAAGATTTCACATATCCCCCCCCCCCCCTCAGGTGCAGCTGTGGTGGCGGGTATACCTGAACAGATGGAGATCTTGTTGTTCAATGTGTGGCAGAGTCAGAAGTGAGGAGTCGTGCAGCCAGCGGCCCTGAACGATCATCTGCACCAGGTTGATGACACTGAGGGCCGTCACCAGCCAGCCTTCATTGGCAGCTACATCTAGAATGGCCTGAGAAGAAACAAAACTGAGGCTTAAAGGTCACATGATCTCCTCCTCTTCATCAGGTGAAATCAGTGTCAGAGCTCCTCTTCATCACGTGTGTGAAGTGTGTTGTTGTAAATCCACTCTGATCCTGTATTTGATCATGTCTATAAACCCCTCTATTTCAGCCCTGCTCAGAACAGGCTGTTTCTGTGTCTGTAGCTTTAAATATGTAAATGAGCTGTGTCTGACCACGCCCCCTCTCTGGAAGGGCTTGGGTGTACTCGCTGCTTTCTGGCTCCATGTCCTATTGTTCACGGTGAGAAGGCAGACTCAGAGGGCAGAACAAACACCAAGCTGTGGGAGTGTCACCCACCTGGGGGAGGGGCTACTGCCCTTTGTGATGTCATGAAGGGAAAATCTCCAAATGATCTGTTTGACACATTTTCTGAAAAGTGGAGCAGGCAGAAGACGGAGAGGATGGACTTTTCTCCTCATTGGGGGGTTTGGAGACAGACATGTTAGAGGAAGATGGTGAAGAGGATTTTAAATAACATGTAACCTTTAAATCAAGATGTACTTATCGTTAACTTGTTGGTTTGGAGTCTTCTGGCTGGATTTCGACTGAGGGAGGATTTTAAATCAGACTTATTCAAGGTTTGGGGTGTTTTTTTAAGATGAGGTGCAAGAATTTGAATCACACTGTTATTTAAAGGGAGTTTTGGAAAAGAGTCAAGAACTGATGAAGGGCTGAAACTGAATCCTGGAAACCTGCCGAGCAGAAGTTTGCAGTGGAAAGGTGAAAACCATGACAAGTGTTTATTAAAATGTTTTCTGTCTGTCAGAGTTGAAGTTCACTGTGAGCTAAAGTAAAGAATAACATTCATTCAATAAAAAGCTCCATAAAGAGAGTAAAGAGCAGAAGGTGTTCAGTAAACGGTAGCAGCAGGACACCAGAGAAGTAACCACCTCCATGAGCCGTGCAGGATCACTGCCAGACACACAGCGTGGAAAATCACAAGCACATGCACACACACACACACACATACAAGCACACGCACGCACGGCGTGAGCTGTGGACAATGGGTAACAGACGCTTAGACATGGTGATAACTTCAAACAGTACGTACGCAGAGATGGATCAGAAAACCAAACAGCCAGCCAATCAGAGCTCAGAGGCAGAGCGACATGCACTGATCGATACAGCTTTTATCTCGTGTCCCGACTCGAACGCAGAGTCTCTGCAGCAGCCGGGGGGGGGGGGGGGGGGACCCAACCTGAGCACCACGTTATTTATGTGCGCTTCAACTACAAATCACTCACAGTTTAACATTCCTCTGACTGTCTGCTTCACCTGCAGCAGAGCGCCGCTTCACAAGATCTGCTGCCTTTTAAGGTTTTATACATTTTATATATATATATATATATATGTAAGGTATAAAAACCCAACTAAGAAATGAAACTCATCTAAAAGAATCATCAGCAGGTATCTAACAAGAGCAACCTGCCATGTAGTTTATCAAACAGGAAGTAAAGATTCACAGCAGCTACATATTGATATGCACACGTCATTTAAATTGAAAGTTTATGATGGCACATTTGAAGTGATACTTGGTTTACAGTGACATTAAAGGTCACATACTAAGAGAATATAACTTCCCCATGTTCCTCTCACTCTAACATGTGTTTGTCTACAAACCCTCCTCCAGTCCATCCTCTCCGTCTTCTGCCTGCTCCACTTTTCTGAAAATGTGTCAAACAGGCCATTTGGAGATTTTTCCTTTTATGACATCACAAAGGGCAGTAGCCCCGCCCCCAGGTGGGTGACACTCCCACAGAGCCGGGACAGTCCTGCCTTCAGTCCGTCGATTTATCCCTGATGAATGTTGTTACCCTTTATATAGTTAGTGGGGCAGTAAACAGGAATTACTCGTATCGTTTGGATAATTAAAAATCCATTTAGAGAAAACAAAATGTTTCATTCTCAGATGTTTTATGATCCGTGAGCTACAGTGACAGAGCAGCTAATGTTAGAAAGAACCACTTCCTGTCTAATAGCTGCGCCTGTCGTCGAGAGCGTGCCCAGCTAAAGTGATGAACCGGCATCATCATGTTCATCAAACACCAGGACACCCTTTGTGTTTCTATAGCAACACAACGCTATGACCACGCTACGGTACCTGACAGATTCGGATGGCGTTGTCCAGCACCGTCTTGGTGTCGGTGTTGTAGTCGCTGCAGGGGAGTGAGGCCCGGCTGAAATGGGCCTGCAGCAGCAGGTGGGTCTTGGTGTGGGCGCTGTCGAAAGAGTGTGGGTTGACCTGCAGGGGGAGCTGCTGAGCCAGCTGGCTGTTCAGCTGGTCCTCGTTGTGTCTGACGGGCAGCTCGGCGTACTCCTCGGCGTCCTGCAGGAAACAGAGATCAAACGTGAAACAGGAAGTGGAGAGCGAGCTGTGGGGGGGACCTTTGTAATCCCAGCATCTGAACTCCAACAGCTGCATGTACCTCCACATGCCGCTTTCTTTATGCTCAGACACCAGCTGCTCCCCTTCCCAAAAGAAGCTTTTCTCCTGACCATAAATCCAGACGCACTTTTTATACCCGTTATCTCCTAAAATGTGTGTTTCGTTCCATATACTGGTGAGACCAGTATAACATGCAGCCACAGCAGCCGCCACCATCCCCCTCTGCACGCTCCCTGACCAAACCTTTACCGTTTCCCCCTTTTCATTGTGTGCTGCCAGCCGCCTCTCGGGATATGGATCCTTCGGTGTTACTGTAGCTGGCAGGACTGTGAGACCCCACACAGTGAACACAGACTTCACGACGTGGACGGAGGGAGTTTGAACCGTTCTCTGGGAGACCCCCTCAAAAGGGTCTGATCAACAACCTGCACACACAATAAAAGTCTCCTACAGATTAGTCTCTGTGTCTTTCTGAAGCGCGTGTTTGTAGAAGCAGAGAAACATGAAAGGAGGAGCACCGGGTCCATCACTCTGCTCTTCAGGCTCGTTTGCGGGTGTTTTACGGAGAGAGATGCGTGGACACGCATGGATCCTCTCCTCACGTTCACTCCAGTTTCACTTCGGCTAACACAGTCCCATCAACAGGCCGCACTGCAGGCATTTGTCACAGACCCCCCCCCCCCCCACCCGGCCCCGACTGTTAGGGCTCCATCCATCACGACCAAAGGCAGTGTTTTAAAAGGTAAGACCTGAAAAGGGGGTGGGGGCTGGGGGGGGGAGATCATGTCTGAATGATTTACCTTGCAGTGGCGTTGTGTTTGCATATGGATGTGATGGTGAGAACACTATAGATCTTTGAGCAGGCTTCATATAAAGCGACACGGTGACAGAGACAGAGGAGGGAGCACGTAATGGGAGAGAGGCTGGAGCTCAACATAGAGAAGAACTCCCAGAGTTCACAGCAGGGACCAGGTGTGAATTATCTTCGAGGGACAGGTGGAGGACGTCATACAGCAGTGAAACAGGCTGTAAGGGCTGCAACATCATCCTCCACGGGTCAACGTGCTTCCACTGAAAGTCGTCGTTTTTGTAAAGAGTCTGACAAAGTCACAGGAAGGATCCCGACAGAGTCAGAGCTGTTTGTTACACAGGAAGCTGACCAAGCGTCTTCTTCTTCAAAGAGATCAGACGCCACAGACCACCTCGCAGAACGGAGAATCATTCGTCCTCTGGAACCTCAGACTGCTTGAGTTAACTGACTGACTTAACTGTAAATTAGACAGTTGAGTAATAAAACGAGGGGTGTGTTCAGGGGGCGTGTCCAGGGGGGCGTGTCCAGGGCTGGCACGACCTATCCCAGGTGCAACCCAAGGATCCTAAACCATGACTGAGGTGGGACTTTTGTTAAATGGACTTGGAGCTGTTTTCAAACAGGCTGTGAGACACGTCTTCATCTGTTGATGTAGAATATAATCCACTAGCACAGTTTACATATCCGTGCACTCAGGGAGGGACGTGGGGTTAGCAGTGATGTCGATGTAGCATATCAGCGCTTTCTCTCTCTCTCTCTCACTATCTCACATTAAAGTGCGATATAACTCTTTTGCAAGAGGCCTAAAGACGGGTTGGGTTTTTAGTACAAGGGAAATGAAAGCACGAAAAAAAAAACAGCCCGAGCAATTTCTGCACTCTGTACACACATCATATTGTAATGCATGGTTGATGTGTGATATATGTGAGGCAGTGTTCTTAGTCTGAGGTTTAGGTGAAGTATGTGTTGATCTGTTCCAGTGGACTGTAGCTGAGCACAACAGTCAAAACATCAACCTCCTTTCTTTCCTCTTTGATGACTTAAAACGAGTCAGCTGTTATCTCAGGAAGGACAAATAGAAGAGAAAGAAAGCAGACACAGAGACCGCAGGCTGAGTACAGTAAGAGTGTGTGTGTGTGTGTGTGTGTGTGTGTGTGTGTGTGTGTGTGGGGGGGGGGGGTGCAGCGAGGTGTGGCTGTTGCTCATTAGTGGTCACGCTGCAGCAATTAGGGCGAACAGGAGAGGCATGTCGGAGCTTTGTTAGCTACAGAGGGGGAGTGGACGGGGCGGCAGGGTGAGCGGCCTATTGTATCACAGCTTGTTGTGGGGGGGGGGGGGGGGGGTTGGGGGAGTCTGGCACGGCATGCTTTGGTCTGCTTCCAACTACATGTGTGCAGAAGAGCTTCCTCGCTGAAGCCAGGTTCAAACATCAACTCCACGAGATCGGATCATTTTCCTTCTTTTGGAGCTGCCTATCAAAGTTCATAACGACACATACTTTAAAAAAAAAAAGGTTGGTTTCAGGAAATGTAATTTCCCTCCCTGGTTCGGCGTTTGTGCTGTAAATTTAGAAACAATAAAAAAAAAAAGAGCCTATTAGAAACATCGGTCTTCCCCCCTTCAATCAGAGGTGATAAACCAGTATGTAATGTGTTGCCCCCACCAATCAGGAGCTGAGGGTGTGGATGACCTTGATGCTGGGATGCAGAAGGTCACAGAGCGACAGAGAGGAAGCGTCACACGGAGGACAGAGCCAGGAGAGTTAACGAGGCTCGCAGAAAGGTGCTAATTAAGGGGGCGGGGCTTGATTGTGTTCACATGTGTGTGTGTGTGTGTGTGTGTGTGTGTGAGAGAGTCAGTGTGTGTGCTTGTGCCAGAACATCCTCTCATGGTTGATCTCTAAATGATGCAAAGTTCATATGAAGACCCCAAAGCATGAAAGATGATCTGCTGTTCAGGACTGAATGTGGGTTCACTTCCTGCTGGGGAGGATCGCCATGGTTACCGACGCTGAATGCATTAAACCTGCCGCGGAGCGAGTCATGTTCAAGGTGAGCTCTGTTTGTCTAAACGCGGCGTCACTGAGTGACTCCCACGCTGAAGGAGGCACCGACGTTTCCAAAACGCATCTAAATAAAATCTGCTGCAGAAGAAGAACAATCAGCAAACTATACAGCGGTCCAAAATGATGACACACGCCGTCGTCACCATCTCACAGTCTGACTGACCAGTCCTGCTGTGCTTCATTTTCAACATCTCGTCTGCCTCATTAGGTCATAAAGACGCCTTTAAAGAAAACCGTGGTTATTAGTCTGTAAATAAACAGAAGAAATAAGCAGGAGATCTCCCCCAACACGGTGAAAACAGATGGTGCTTAAAGAGACACTGCATGTTGTAGACTCGTCACACAGGCCGTGTACTGAGCGTATGAATCCTTTTCATCAGGAGGACAACATCCTCTGCAGAGCAGCACTTCCTCGTTGCTAACAGAATCCCTGAAGCGTAACCACGTTGATGCTTTTACAGTCTTGGCGTTAAAGGCCGGAGACATGAAAGGAGCGGTGGCTCTGTCGGAGCTGATTCAGTAAGGTGGTGATGGTGACACTGACCGTGAGGACGGAGAGCAGCTCGTGGACGGGCAGCTCGGCTCTCAGTCGCTCTTTGAAGGTGCGGATGGACTGATGCCTCAGGTAGTAGTACGAGGAGATGCGGCCGTACGTCAGCGGCTCGATGGTGCGGTCGTCCTGAAACACGAAGACCGAACAGAGGTGAGAGAAAGGAAGACGGCATCATCGCTGAGTCACTACAGCTCACACCTCTACCTCTTTGATCTCGATGCAGTAGGAGCACTCCAGGTCCCGCAGGCTTCTCTCCACCAGGGTGGACAGGTATCTGTTGATGGACTCGTGGCTGATGTCTTCGAGGCTGTAATAACTGACCAGCACAGAACACAATCAATCAAAACATCTGTGTGTAAAACAAACAAAACACACAGAGCACACTGATGTGTTCATGGAGAAAATGTGTTTTCTTACACGCCTCTAAACGCCTTCTGTCCTGCATGACTTTTCTAGAAGGAGGCTCAGGAAGATTTAAATACAGTGGGACACATTTAAGATCCGGGGAGTTTAAGTCGACACATGTGCTGAGGGTCAGCTTCCACACCCAGCGTGTTAACATGCACCGTCTGAGCTGGATGTGAAGCTGAGTCCGACTCTGCTCGAGCAGGACCGACTCTCTGTAAAGCCCACTCACAGATCACAGGTTCAGATTGTTGCTTGTGCACGACGTTATCTTGCCAGCAAATGATTCCCAGGTTGGACTGTTGTTTCCTACAGTCAGACAAACATGCTGAGCCCTCCTGAGTAAGAGTTACCACATGAGCTCAGCGAGCTGCAATCAGACACAATCTTCATTAAGTCATAATGCCAATATTTGTGCAAGGTGTGTGTGAGGCACATAAAAGAGTCGAGCAGTAGGAGCAGATGGTGAAAAGCCTAAAGGTAAAACAAAACATCTTCAGCTGTTTTAAAAATGGTTTATTAGTGCTTTTCTCTGGAGCCATGTGGCTGTCATACGGACGTGTTTTAAACTTAGAAGTTACGAAATACTACCAATAATCTGCTCGTCATAAATTAATGTGTCGTATCCAAGAACCTCAAACGTGAATATTAACGATGAAGTGAGTTTCTCAGAGGCCGAGTTGCGGGGGAAGTAAGTCGCACTAAGAGATTATTTTCTGCAATGATCCAAAATCCAATGCAAAAATCCCATAGACAAATTTTCAGGAACCACCGGCGCCATTTTTTCGAGTTGGCCTACAAAAATACGTCATTACTATACCAGACTATTGCGTAGCTGCTATTGTCATCCGGCTAACACGCCACCTATCAAATAGGGCACGGGTGGCTGTGGAAACGCAAATCGAACCAAACCGTTCCAAACTGTACTGATCTGTACCGGTCTGCTGTGTGGAAACGGGGCTTCCCTCAAAAACACGAGACAGGGGGCGCCGGTCGCTGAGTGGTTATGGCGTGCCCCCCTTGTACAGAGGCCCGGGGTTAAATCTGACCTGGGCCTCCCATGTCAATCCCCACTCTTTCTCCCGCTGATT
>NC_136695.1:2915880-2918380 GCF_947650265.1 Symphodus melops
GTTTAAAATGAGTACTGCAGTCTAAACTATAATCATTACAGAGCGCTGTCTCCCCCTCCTCTCACACAGCTCAGCATGTGGTGGACACTGTAGCTTCAGTGTTTAGCCAGCTCTGCATGTGGTGGACACTGTAGCTTCAGTGTTTAGCCAGCTCTGCATGTGGTGGACACTGTAGCTTCAGTGTTTAGCCAGCTCTGCATGTGGTGGACACTGTAGCTTCAGTGTTTAGCCAGCTCTGCATGTAGAGACACTGTAGCTTCAGTGTTTAGCCAGCTCTGCATGTTGGTGGACACTGTAGCTTCAGTGTTTAGCCAGCTCTGCATGTGGTGGACACTGTAGCTTCAGTGTTTAGCCAGCTCTGCATGTAGAGACACTGAAGCTTCAGTGTTTAGCCAGCTCTGCATGTTGGTGGACACTGTAGCTTCAGTGTTTAGCCAGCTCTGCATGTGGTGGACACTGTAGCTTCAGTGTTTAGCCAGCTCTGCATGGGTCTGTAAAGCTTTCTGCGTTCTAACCTCTCTCCATGTTTCATCTCCAACATTGATCCTAGTTTGAGCAGCTTTCTGCTGCTGGAGCTTATTAGAAACATGCAGAGGCTTTTTAGCTCGGGTACAATCACTTCTATCTGAAGCAGTTCCACTGCCCGCTTCCATCGCTGCAACACCTGTTCACCTGATAACTGCTCTCATATCTGGCAAACCCAGGGGCGTCCAAAATGGCCTTCAAAGCCCCGCCTACCTTCTCTGGTCCAATCAAATCCAGAGCATTCAGGAGCAGAATCTAAAGTCAGACGCTGATCATAGAGTGAGCTCACTTTGTTACAAATGGACCCTTACGTCAGACTAAACTTTATTTGTTTGTATATTAAGTTTCGTTAAATCAAACTTTATAAAAGTTAAAGAATAAAAAAAAAACCCAAGGTGGGTCTTTTTTCTTGACTGACCCAGCAGGTGGATTTCATCGATGATGAGGATGGCCACTTTCTGGACGTAGCTTCGGTTCTGCCAGCTTCTGCTCACTCCGTCCCATTTCTCCGGCGTGGTGACGATGAGGTCGGCCTGAGCTATGGCTCTCATGTCTGGAGTCACGTCCCCCGTCAGCTCCACAACTCTGCACAGGACGGTCGCACATGACGATGAGCATCCCGGCCTGGTTCTGTCCCCCCCCCTCCCCTTGCACCTCCCCTTCACATAAGTCATCAAATAAAACTGTCCACTTCATGTGTACCAGCAGCTCGAGCTAACAGGCAGCAGACAAACGGCTCACAGCCTCTGTTTTCACTTACTTCCTGCCCAGTTGCTCCTCGATCCGGACCTTCCAGTCCTCGATCCTCTCTCTCACCAGAGCCTTCAGGGGGGCGATGTACACAACCTGAAGACGACGACAAAACACACGCGATTCAAAACAGAAACATCCACAAGTCGCTCGACACAGACGCCTACAAAGTGAGTGCTTGCATGTTTTTTAAAAGCATGTTTTATATTTGTGATTGTTTCCCGATCAGGAGGATGTGGGTGCAGGACACGATCTACGGGGAATATCAGACACTTAGGAAAAAAAACCGACTTCCTTAAGAAAAAAAACGACTTCCTTAAGAATTGAGCGATGTTCAACTGGAGCGACCGTGCGAAGAATGTGTTCAATCAACATCGACACAGGTGGAGTCAAACCTTAGCTGTGGGATACTTGTTGAAGACCCTGAACATGGCCATTTCTGCTGCGATGGTTTTTCCCGAGCCTGTCGGGGCGCCGAGCAGGACGTTGGTGTCCGTGTGATATAGCGTGTGGAAGATCTGAGTCTGGATGGGGTTGAAGTGAGTGAACTTGTAGAGGCTCTCGTACTCCCGGTTACCCAGAGCGGTCACAGGCAGCGGCTGCAGGTCCAGCAGCTCTGAAAGGAGGAGAAGGATTATAAATCAAGCGGAACATGTCCGGAAAACTGACTAACCCACAGACTGTGAATATCAAAGGACGTAGCCTGAGGGACGTCCCCCCGTGTGTCCCTGGAGTCCCATGGATGGCGGTCTCCGTGCTGGAAACGCTGTCTCAGGCTAACTTTGAGTCAAGCTAACGACAGGCTGAGAGCTGAGGCGGGTTTTAAGCCTCCTGACAAACCGTTACACGGCGCCCACCTGTCAATCAGCTCAGCTACACGCCTTATTGTGAATAACTCTGATCCTTCATCCAATCAAAACTGCTGAGTCATCAAAACATTCCCCCCGTACAGTGTGTGTGGATGGAGACATGAGCTAATCACACCTATTTGTTTTTTTGAAGCAGGCTGTAAACATGTTCATGTCTGCTGTAAAAACAGGCTGTTTTGAATGGGTGTGTATGTGACTTCCTGTGCTGCTGCAGCCAGCCTCTAGTGGACACTCCAGGAACTGCAGCCAGCCTCTAGTGGACACTCCAGGAACTGCAGCCAGCCTCTAGTGGACACTCCAGGAACTGCAGGATTTTGCACAGCTTCATTTTTTCACACCAGGTGTTGCCACTTAGG